>NW_026526796.1:0-75000 GCF_024362965.1 Panthera pardus
GCCACCCAGGCACGCCCCCCCCCTTTTTTTAAGGTCATATCTTTCAATAATCGCTCTGTAAATGCACTAAATGCTCCAATCAAAAGATGTAAGGTATCAGAATTAATTAAAAAAAACAGTATCCATATATATGCTGCCTACAAGAGACTCATTTTAGAGCTGGCAACACCTGCGAATTGAAAATGAGGGGATGGATGGGTGCCTGGCTGGCTCAAGGGTTGAGTGTCCCACTTTTGGTTCAGGTCATGATCTCATGGTTCATGGGTTTGAATCAACTTTGTGCTGACAGTGAGGAGGCCGCTTTGGATTCTCTGTTTCCCTCTCTCTCTGTCCCTCCTCTCTCTCTCTCTTTCTCAAAAATAAATAAGCATCAAAAAATTAAAGGAAAAGAAAGTGAGAGAATGAAGAACTGCCTATCATGCTAACGGATGTCAAAAGAGAGCCAGAACAGCCATGCTTATATCAGATGTACTAGATTTCAAAACAAAGAATGTAAAGAGATGAAGATTGACATTATATCATAATTAAGGGGTCTATGCATGAAGAAAATCAAACAAGTGTCCATATTTGTGTGTTTGCGTGCCCCCAAATATATAAATGAGTTAATAACAAGCATGATGAAATTCATTGATAGTAATACACCTGTAGTAGGGGACTTTCACAACCACTTACAACAATGGACAGATCATCTAGGCAGAAAATCAATAAGGAAAAATGGATTTGAATGACACACTAGTCCATATGAACTTAACAGATATATTCAGAACATTTCACCCTAAAGCAGAAAAATGCACATTCTTCTCAAGTGTACAGGGAACATTCTCAGAATAGATCACAAACTAGGTCACAAATCAGCTCTCAACAAGTATAAGAAGGTTGAGATCATACCATGAGTATTTTCATACCACAATGCTATGAAACTTGAAGTCAACCACAAGAACAAAATGGGAAAGATCGCAAATACCTGGAGGTCAAAAATCAATCCATGTAATGTCTTGTATTAAAAGACTAAAGACAAAAAAAATCCATTATTTTATCAATCAATACAGAAAAGCCATTTCACCCCATTCAAAATCGAATCATAATAAAAGACAATGAATGAGTGACAGTTAGTGAAAATGACAAAAATTATCAGAGAACAAAAAATAGAGGAGCACATCCTCAGCTTGATAAAGGAACTATAAAAAGCCTTCAGCTAATATACATGGAGGGGAAGCGCAGAAAGATCCCCCCCACCCCAGGGCGGGGACTAAAGCGATCATGTTCAATCTCAAAATGCTTCTGTTCAACATAGGACTCAATGTGTCTGACAGAACCATAAAGCAAGAAAAAAATGAAAAGCATACAGACAACAAAGAAGACATAAACATCCCTCTTTTCAGGTGAGAGGATGATCTAAAGGAAAACTACAAAAGAAGATACAAATATGTATGTAAATATATAAAGTCAAAGAGTAATAAACAATTTCAGGAAGGTCATACAATACAAGGTCAATATATACAGATCATTTAGATGTGTATATACAGTAATGGACATGTAAATCTGGGTTATATTACCACATAAAACCACTCAATAATGAAATATTTAGATGCATATTTAACAACACATGTACAGGCCATGGAGGCTGAAAAGTGGACAATGCTGATAAATCAAATTCAAACTAAAAGAATGGAGAGACATGACCTGTTGGTGGTATGGAAGGCTCATAGTGCAGATGTCATTCTTCCTGGGGTGCCTGGGTGGCTCAGTCAGTTAAGCGAACTGGTCTTGTCTTTGGCTTAGGTCATGATCTCACAGTTCGTGAGTTCAAGCTTCACATCAGCATTTGTGCTGACAGTGGGGAGCCTGCTTGGAATTCTTTCTCTCTCTCTCCCTCTCTTTCTGCCCCTCTCCCACTCTCACTCTTTCAAAATAAATAAACTTCTAAAATATGTTATTCTTCTCAAATTGTATAAAATGTTAATCCACTGCTATCATAACAAGACAGATTGATATGGATGGAAAGGTAGACACATTTGTCAATGTAATCCAATAGAGACCAGAAAAACAGACTGACAAAAGTGTGGAAGAGTATTTTTGATAAACTTTCAGAAGCTTTTCAAAGGAGGAAAGAAGGCCTTTTGGACAAATGGCCATAGAAAATTTGGCCTATAGATATATCTATAGATGGATATCTATAGATATCCATAGAGAGAAATGAAACTCAACTAAAATTCTTACCTTCTGAAAAATTTTAAAATGGATCCTAGACATAACTGTGCAACATAAAGTTGTAAACTTTGAGAAAACATGGAGGAGAAAATCGTTAGGATCTAGGATTTGAACCAGAATGTTGAGACAAATCACCATCAGCACAACCCATAAAATAAAAAAGACTGATAAATTGGACTTCATCAAAGATAAACTCACGGTTTTTCCTTTACTTAGTAAATCAGTAAGACAATGAAATGAGCTGCAACATCGCAGAATAAAATAAAGCTGAATTTATGGGAGTGTATTTGGAATCCATTGCTTCAATGCACATGTGTTATTAACACTCCAAATGTAGGTACATTCAACATTGCATACCAAGGGAGGGATGTGATTTTTGCAGTACCTTCTCTAGGGTGCCCACAGATTCACTTGGAGTTGTGGTAAATGCTTGCATCTTCCATCAACCAGGACTCCCTCTGAGAGTGAAAACCACTACGGTAATCATGGGCAATGCAACGGGATGACACTATCTGTGGATCAGATCACTGATGTGTGAATACACAGGGATCCTGTGAGATGCAAAAATCAGCAGGATGCATAGGGATTTGGGCCATGGCCAGGTGAATGCCCCATGACCAGCAGGGTGCACTGTGGGACTGCACTGTGGTCCTTGCACAGCTGCTTGAGGAGCATTCACTCAGGCAGCCCTCCCTGGTACAACCTATCCTATTACACCCACTGAGATAAGCAGCAGGACTCCAGGGTACCCAGCCTGTTGACTGGATCCAAAGATGCTTTGTCCAAGGCAGGGCTTCTGCTCCTCTCTGGGCCGCAGCCTGAGGACGAGGCTGTTACTGTGCTACAGCTGATGGCAGTGGGAGCGGCTTTCATTGCTCACAGCGTCTCAGATAGCGAGCAAGCGAGAGAAAATACATGTGCACAAAGATCATGATTCCGAGCATCTTTTCAGTATGAAACACCTGGAGACACATGCACATGGGATTCTTCTGCTGAAAGATCTTTCCTTGAACAGGGAAAATAGAAACGCTCGTGTTTGAATGTAATGTGACAGAAAATTGGGCCTCTCGGGAAGACGCTGACAGTTGACGTAACAGAGCCCAACCGCATGTTCCCACGGGGTCTGGAGAAGATGTGCAGGAATAAATACTGTGTCTGCACCTGAACGTGCTGCCCAGCAATCATTCGTCCACACATCAGTGTCACCATGTGATTCCTTAAAGTGGGACCTTTTGTCACTGCTGATGTACCCACAGATGATATATTGACAATAACCCTAGTCATAGTCAAAGTACCCTCTGTCTGAACCAGCTATTGTGAATCTGGACCAGATCCTACAGACTCTCCCTGCCAACACCCCCAAACCCTCCCTCCTCTTTTCCCATCTGTTCCTGGGTCCCTCAGACCTTCAGTCTCTCCCTTGGCTCTTCAGGTCTGACCTCCATCTCCATGTTAGGATTTCAGAGGAAACTAGAAGTGACCTTGCTGTAGTTTCCTATCTCCAGGGTCCATCCCTCGGGAGGAAAATGGACAGAACATACAGCTGCATGTAGTCCCCTCACATTCCCTTCCGGTTCTCGGACAACTGGGGAGTCCCCTGCCCCTCTGTCAACCCCTTTGGATCAGACCCCCAAGCAGCTTCACCTCCATCCCTGCCCCATTACACAAGAGTGTCTGTGTTTGGAAGAGGCAAACCCCTCCCAGACTGTGCTGACCCACATCTACACCCTGAGAAGTAACACCATATATAGGCACTGGCAGAAGGCAAAGAGCCATCCCTGGTTTCTGCTGAGATTCAAATCAGAGTCAGGTGCACTTCAGGGATCTTGGGCCTCCTATCATTTTCCGGATCTGAAGATGCTTTGACAAGTTCAGGTTTTCTGATATCTCTGGACTCCAGCATGAGGAGAAGCTGACTATTACTGTCTCATATGCCAGGATAGTGCTAATGCTTATGTAGAGCATCAGTCCCATTGGGAAGTGAGATAAAATCTCCCTTCACCCTCTGCATCTGGTGACGTTACCCTTCAGGTGGCTCAGGGGGTGACTTCTGTGCTCAGATCTTCAACAGACCCTCCGTTGTCCCAGAGACAGATGATGTGACACTGTCATATCCTTTCCTTCAGTTATATTTTTACACTGACGACCCATTCTCACCGTGTTCATGTTTTCAAATGCAAACTTTGTTGCTGAGAGATAAAAAAAATATTCAGTGGAGATGTCCAAGAACAAAAGGTGTTGATTCCCAATCAGCTCTAGGGCTCAGTTGCAGATGGTTTGGGTCTGATTGCTTCAATTCTGGCCTTCAGGTTACAAAAACAGAATGAGGAGATAAATGGTAGTCTATATAGAGGCAATAAACCATCAATATATAAAAATAAAAGCAGTTCCACTTATAGTGATATAATTATGTATTTCTTAAGGATATATTTTGGGAAAATTGAAAGTCTTGTATATGGAAAACTACAAAGCATTGTAAAAGAAATTAGAGAAAACTGGGATGAATGAATACATATTCCTCGCTTGTGGATCAATATGCTGAATTGAGTTAAGGTAAGAATTCTTTCTTTTCTTTTAAGTTTGTTTGTTTTTGAGAGAGAGAGAGAGAGAGAGAGAGAGAGAAAGAAAGAGGGAAAGAGAGAGAGAAACCCAAGCAGACTCTGCACTGTCAGCACAGAACCCTCTGATGGGCTCGATGCCATGAACTGTGAGACCACAACATGTGCAGAAATCATGAATAGTACGCTGTGCCACCCCGATGCCCCAGAAATCATTCTTTCTAAAATTGTCATTCAGTAGCTGGTGTCAATAGCACCCTAGCACAAAACAGACAAAAAATGGAATACCTCACGCAAATAACAAGAAAACTATTTCAAAGAAAATATTAAAAAATAGTGTTCACTTATATATATATGTATCACAAGAAATACAACGATGAAATGGGGTGTATTATGGGGATGCAAGGCTAGTTTTATATTAAACAATCAGTCAATGTAATCTCCAATATTAACAGGCCAAATAAGAAAAATCCTGGGGCACCAGCTTGGCTCAGTTAAGCATAGGACACTTGATTTCAGCTCAGGTCATGATCTCAGGGTTCCTGAGATCAAGCGCTCCGTGGGGCTCCATGCTGACAACGTGGAATCTACTTGAGATCTTTTCTCTCCTCTTCTCTCTCCCCATCCCCAGCTCAAGCTATCATTCTCTCTCTAAATAAATAAATGAATACACTGAATTTTAAAAATTACTTACAAAATCAAAAACCCTGGTCTTATCAATCAATACAGAAAAAGCATTTCACACAGTGCAAAACCTATTCATGACAAAGAATGAGAATGAATGAATGAATGAATGAATGAAAAAGACAACATCTCAGACAATGAAAATAGAGGAGCACATCCTCACCTTGATAAAGAAAATGATGAAACACCACAGCTAACACACACTGAGGTAAGCTCTGAATGCTTTCCCCCAGGGTAGCTACCAAGGTCATCATGTCCAGTCTCAACACTGCTGTTAGCCATAGGACTGGATGTGCCTGACCAAACCATAAGACAAGTCAAACAAAGAGAGGCATACAGACTAAGGAGAACAAGACGTTACTGTCCCTATTTTCAGGCCAGAGGATGATATAAGAGAAAAATACAAAGGGAGCTATGAATATGTATGTAAATATATGAATTCAAAGGGTAATAAGCAATTTCGGGAAGGTGGCAGAACACAAGATCAACGTAGAAAGATCATTTAGTTGCGTCTGTATGAGCAATAAACTTGTGAAAAACAATGTAAGAATAACACTTCAAACCACTCCATGATGAAGTATTTGGGTGAATATTTAACAAAACACGTACAGGACATGGATGCTGAAATCTCGACAGTGCTGGGAAATGTAATCAAAGTGGATCCCAAACCGTGGAGGGATATGTTGTGTTTAAGGATTAGAAGAGTCAATATAGTAGAGATGACAATTCTTCCCAACTTGTAGAGAAGTGTAATTCAATTCCTATCACAAGACAGAGTGGTGTGGATGGAAGGTACACAGTGGCCAATGTAACAGAACAGAAAACTCAGAACCAAACTCGTAAAAGTATGGGTAAGAAATACTTATGGATACTTATGGATTAGAAAACCTTATTGACAAGGTTGCAGAAGCCTTTCAGAGGAGGAAGGATGGCCTTTGAACAAATGTCCACAGAACCACAGGATATCCATCGAGAGAAATGAATCTCACCGAAAACTCTCACTTCATAAAAAAATTCACTGAAAGGATTATTGACATAATTGTAAAGTATACAGTTGTAAACATAAAAATGGAAAAAATCTTCGGGCTCTAGGGTTTGTATAAACATGTTTAGATAAGACCCCATTAGCACAAGCCATAAAAAACCTGATACATTGGACTTCATCAAAGATAAATTCATTGTTTTCCCTTTCCTTGATAAATCACTTAGCCAATAAATGAGCTGAAAAATCGCAGATTAAAACAAAACCCAATTTATTGGGCACTCGTTGGCATCCATCGCTACAATGCATAGGAGCTGAAAAACATTCCCAAGGTTTACAGATGCTACCTCGCACACCAGTGCAGGGATATGAAGTCTGCAGCATCTTCTGCCAGATGTCAACAACTTACCACTAATGGGAGGTAATGTTTGCGTCTCACAGAGACCAGGACTCCTTCTGAGAGTGCAAAACACTGCAGTCATCACAGGTGGTACTATTGGATCACGTTGGCCATGATTCAGCTCAAGGATGTGTGAACAAAAGGAGCTGAGGAAGCCAGCTGGGCTCTCAGGGCTGTTGGACACAGTGAGGTATGTGCCTGTCAGTCAAGAGGGGGCGCTGTGGGAGTACCCTGTGGTGTCTTCACAACTGCTCAGAGCCTGGGCCTGGGGACTGGGCTCTGGGCTCCTTGATGGGAAGTCAGCATGTGTGTCCCTTCTGGTGTGGCAAGGTCCCTTGAGCAGGAACCTGTGCGTTGTGCATGCAGGTGCTTCCTCCCAGGGTTCTCCCCAGTGGTGAAGCCAACCTCCATCGTCCCCAGGGTGTGTCCTTCAGCTGGGCTGAAGCACCAGGGCTCAGGGAGGGTCTGGGCAGTCACTAGATGGACTTCATTTGCATGGACAGCTCCTCCTGTGGCAGAGGGTGGAGGAGAAAAGGAGGCCTGGGGCAGCCCAGCCCAGTGTGGGTACCAGGGTCTGTGTCACCATGGCTTGGCCTCTTCTCGTCCTCATACTCCTGTCTCACTGCACAGGTAGGGACTGGCCTCAGGGACACAGGGGGGCCTCAAAGGATGCTTCCCATGCTCAGCATTTTGGGACATTTTCCCCGCATTTCTGGTTCCATCACTGACAAGTGTCTGTGTTTGCAGGTTCCCTGTCTCAGCCTGTGCTGACCCAGCCGCCCTCCCTGTCTGCCATCTCCGGGAACAACAGCCAGACTCACCTGCACCCTGAACAGCGGGTTCAGTGTTGGAGGCTACTACATAAATTGGTTCCAGCAGAAGCCAAGGAGCCCTCCCCAGTATCTCCTGTACTACTACTCAGACTCAGATAAGCACCAGGGCCCTGGGGTCCCCAGCTGCTTCTCTGGGTCCAAAGATGCCTCGGCCAATGCAGGGCTTCTGCTCATCTCTGGGCTGCAGCCTGAGGACGAGGCTGACTATTACTGTGCTATAGCTCATGGCAGTGGGAGCAGCTACCGTTACTCACAGTGTCTCAGATAATGAGGAAGTGAGACCAAAACCCCTGGGTCCACAGACCTTGTCTCCAAGCCTCTTTTTTTGAGAAGCTTCTGTGGAGGCTCCTGTAGGGGAGAGTCCTCTATGGTGAGACCTGTCCTTGAGGAGGTTGAAATGACACAGAATAAATTTAATAGTGAACATATGGGAATCAACAGAGACCTAGAAAGTCAAAAGACACGCAGACAAAATGAGATCTATGTTTTTCTGAATTACATAGACGAGGTAGGGGTCTAGTATTCAATGCAAAGAAATGCACATCACAGAGAAGAAGAAGACTAGAGTAGATGTTGGGAAAACAATGTGTGCAGGGCCCCTGGGAAATGATGGGACACAGAGGACTGTGACCAAACAGGGCTTGCTGGCTGCCCCTCCCCCCCCCACGGTCTCCCCCACCAGGTCCATATCCTAGTGCAGTTGTCTGTGGTGCCAGCTGGCTTCCCAGAGCAGGTGCTCGCACTGAATTTTTTAGTCAGTTGAAGAGACATGAAGAGCTTTTCCTGTGTGTGTGGACCTTGACTGCTTTTTAACTCAAAATAATCTTCATCCCAGGGAGCCTGGGTGGCTCAGTCATTAAGTGTCCTCTTCTGTTCGGGTCATGGTCTCCCGGTTCGTGGGATCGAGCCCTGCATGGGGCTTTGTGCTGACAGCTCGGAGCCTGGAAGCTGCTTCAGATTCTGTGTCTCCCTCTGTCTCTGCCCCTCCCCCACTCATGCTCTGTTGCTCTCTGTCTCAAAAGTAAATAAACACACGAACATTTTTAAAAAATAATAAATAAAAAAAACTTTATGCTCATCGAGGGGAGGCCCGCCCTTGTGTCCTGCAGTTCCAGTAAGAATTTGCTATGGCCGAGGTCAAACGTTGCTGTCTGCGTGCTTCTCTTGGATTTTGACGGTTCCCTGTCTCACCCGTGGGTCTTTCATCTATTTTGAGTTCATTTTTGATTATGGTGTAAGAAAGTGGTACAGTCGTTCTTCTGCACGTTGCTGTCCAGTTTACTCCACACCATTTGTTGAAGACACTGTCTTCTTCCCATTGGATATTCTTTCCTGCTTTGTCCAGCATGAGCTAGTGTATAGTGTCCTGGACTTGACACTTTCCAGGTTCCTCTGTCTCCCCAGGAGTCATTGTCAACCTGTGCTCACCCAGCCTTCATCAGCGTCACAATCGAGGAAACAGAATCCCCATGAGCAGGAAACCCAGTGACAGCGAGTGTCACTGGAGTCCCATCAGCAGGGCAGGACTTGCTTTGAACACCTGCTCTCCTGGGATGAGGCTGACGCTCAGGGATCCCTGGGTGAGTCTCTGTCCCCATGGGCGGCTGAGCCCTCAACCATGTCTGGATTCCAGGTAGCGCCTGAAGTTGATCAGTGCACTGATTCTGGGACAGCAGCCTCAGTGCTGCTCCCTTGGAGCTCAAAACCCACAGGGACACGAGGCATACCCTGCTTCCTCTCAGGGCTAGACTGTCACGCCCAGACACTCCAGTGACACCTCCAGCCAGGATAAGCCTCTGCTGAAACGTCTGTCTCAAGTCAGGGCTACAGGGCCTGTGACCTCAGAGACACAGTGCCCCTTATCTCCACCTCAGCTGGCATCTATATGGGATCTTTGAAAGAATTTTCTGGGTCAAATTGGCCTTAGCTAGTGGCAATTCATTCCTCTAATCAGCGGCGGCTGACTGAGCAATTTTTCTATCCTGAACACGGTGAACACAAGACACAGTGACTATTGCTTTACCCACCCTGAGAGGAGTCTGACCCCTTATCGTTCCATGCAGCAAACTTTGTGTTTGTTCATTCCACCAGAGAGATCAGTGTGAAGTTCACTGGAACAGGCTCCTCATGGTGTTTCCCAGGGCACCATTTTGGGCTTTCCTACTTTACCTGTTAGACCAGACCTAATATGCAAAATCTTTATTAAAATAATAATAAGAATAGTAATAACAATAATGAATCAAGAGTTTAAGCAAGGTATTGGCCCCTATTCAACCAAGAACTAAATGTCACATATTTTCCATTATGTTTTCACGCATTTGGCAACCACTATTTTAAATCATATTCTGTCTGCAATAAACATGGGTCTGGGGAAACACACTCGCAATTGAACCTGTACCTTCCCATTGAAACTGTCACTGAGTTTAAATCATTCTTTTGGAGCTGAGTTTTTGGAAAAAATGACACACATTCATTTTAAGGTAACTGTTGTCTAATAGGTGATTAACACATGAAGTCTGCAAACAGGTCCCTGTCAGAACACCTGCAGCTGTCACTCCTTCCCTCCTAGAACTCCCTGCAGGTTTGCCCTTTGTGCTCTGAGGTCAATGCCACACACAGCCTCACTTGGCAGGGCTTTTGCAGAGTTGGGTCTATGTGTTTACAGAACAGATAATAGGAGGGAATCTGTGCCCACAGCGTGAGGAGGACTGTTTTCTAAACTGGTGGAAATAGTGACAGATGACTGAGGCTTTTAGGGCTTAACCCTTCTAGGAACAGACACGAGTGCTTCTACACAACCCGGAAAGGAGTGCTCCCCAAGTCCTCAGGGCTGTGTGAACACGAGTGGAAGGGGAGTTCTGGAAACCAGGGAGGAATCCCATAAGAGGAACGGCCAGCCTCCTGGACAGAAGGGAACACCTGTCCATGGAGACCTGTCACTGTTCTGAACTTGATCATGATCTCAAAGGAGTGTGTCCCAGAGATACCGGCTCAGTCTTGACCCATGAACGAGCAAGGGAGCAGTGGGGAGGCTGGAGCTGTCTCTCTGATGGACTCTGGTCACCATGTCACACAATGGTGTGTCTGTGACTGGACATTAGGGGTCACTCAGGGCCTGGTTCTGAGGGGTCATGGTTATTGAGACTTGGGATCTGCCACCTGGCACTGCCTTTGCCTTCTGCTCAGGGCTCCCATCTGGGACCTCCCACCCCCTGGCCCCAAACAGCCCCTGCCCTGCCCACCCCTGACCTCCTCAGGATGAGGGACCAACTGGGGCCAGTGAAGGGTCAGAGAGTTGAGGGTCTCATGCATGGATGAGCCCTCCCTCTCTCAGAGGATGAAGAGGGGAAGGAGGGGTTAGGGAAGATCTGCTCAGCAGTGGGGTCACACAGGGCAGGAAAGGTGATGACCTCCCCCATGGCCTGGTCCTCTCTCCTCCTCATCCTACTTGCTTGCTGCATAGGTGACTGGATGCAGATACAGGGGAAGGGGCCCCGCTTCCTCCTCTTTCTCTAGACCCCAGCCTCATCCTCTTTGTCTCTTCTTCTTCCAGAGTCCTTGGCCCAGTCTGTGCTGACTCAGCCATCTTCAGTGTTTGGGTCCCTGGGCCAGACGCTCACCATTTCCTGCACTGGAAGCCCAGCCAACACTGGGGCCGGTTATTGTGTGTTTTGGTACCAACAGCTCCCAGGAATGACCCCTAAAACTATCATCTATGAGAACACTCATCTTTTGGGGGTCCCAGACCAGTTCTCTGGCTCTGGGTCTGGCAACACAGTCTCCTTGAGCATCACTGGGCTCCAGGCAGACGACGAGGCTGATTATTACAACTCAGCATGGGACAAGAATCTCACTGCTTGCCCAGTGCCCAGTCCTTTGGAGAAGTGCGACAAAAATCTGTTGTTTCCCCAGCAACAGGGCTCCTCTAGCAGTCTCCTCTCTTTGGCCAAGTCAGCTGCTTCCTTCGTTTGGTGTAAACTGTAGTCTGAGAACAATTTCAAGGAACTTTGGTTAGCAAATGATCCATATTCTATTAACTTCAGGCCCCCAAGCCTGTCCTTGGCAGGAACACATTGTAGGAGATTCTCCTACCGAGGAGAAGTTCCTGGGCATCAGGGGCCAGCTGTTCTGGGAACAGATCTGTGACGGGTCAGGACAGAGCCAGGAACAAAGAGTCCAGGTGTGTCTGAGTGTTGATACAGTGCTGCCCAGATAATGTGCATCCATAGCACTTCCTGAACACCTAGTGTATGCCACAAATGACTCTGGGGATGTGGGACCCATGTGGACGTGACAGGAAGGGTCCCCATGTTCAGGGAGTTGACGGTGTCTAGGACAAGAGAGAGGACACAGAACCTAAACGTGTTGTAAAGGAAGGTTGTGAGGAGGGGTGAGGTCTTTGGGGTTAGAGCTGGAGCACTGTAGAGTTTGACCGCAAACCCCAGATCTGATGCCCCGTAATGACATCCCAGTTTTGCACAGATAAGGAAGGAGCAGGAGGGGAGTAGGAAGGTGTGACTTGGCAGGGGCTGTGGACTGAGCCATAGTCAGGTTTGGGGCTCCAGATGAGAGGTGGAGGGTTGGGGAAGGTCAGGGGCCTCAGGACAGGAAGGAATCAGGGGCTGAGGATGGGGAAAGGAAGGAGAGGAAGAACATGAAGACTGCCTGTGTGTGAGCTGCTGTGAAGGTACATCAACTTTCTCTGAAGTTACAGAAAGTTGTTCGGATTTACTTTGCATGACACCTGGCAAAGGGCAGTGTTAGTCCAGCTCATTTGATGGGAGAAAAATCAAAATGTTAGGTTTGAGACCTATAGCCAGACATTGTAGGAAGCTATGGAAATCAGGTTCTAGTCCAGGTTTTAATGAACAGGGTTAGAATCAAGTATGTACCCATGTGTTTATTGAAAAAAATTATTTCCTCTACAACCACCCTTGTTTTTATTCCTTACAGCCTAATGGACATTCATTTGTTTGCAAAATAAGTGTGATTTCAAAAAGAACTTGGTGTGATGATTATTTACCTAACTACAGCAAAATAGCTGTTGACCATATAGACTCTTTAAAACTTGCTTTGCTGGGACTTTTATAAGAAACCTCTAGAGTGAACATTTAGCAGCCCCTGCAGGCCAAAAGTCCAGCCAAACTGGTGCCAAAAACCTGCCATAAGACTTAGCCTGCAACACCTGTAGAAGTGGGCAATTTCTCTGTGCTCAGGGTCCCAGCAATCCCAAGTTTCCTGCACCTTCCAGAAAATGTCCTGCTTGACGCACTGGAAGAGTTGCTGGGAACTCTGTAAGCAGGTGGCAGGCTGATACTTCCAAGAAGCTGCATTGGAACCATAAAGTCAATGTTAGGTACATAAAGCTGTCTGGTGATATGGAGTATTTGCATCTGCATATCCCTTTCAAATACGACATTCTAGTCAATATCTTGGTATTACGACATTCTAGTCAATATCTTGGTATTGTAGTCTGTTACAAGAAAAATGGAATTTTATCAAACTTGTGCTAATAAATGTATCGCCATAAAATATGAGAGAGTCACTGACAGTTTATGAGTTCTGGAAGGATCAGGTAGGGAGAAAACTAAATGGCTTCATTGGTTGACACAGGTAGATTTCATCATGTCATTATACGTAAGTGTGCTTAAAAGAAGTTCCTTGAATCTGAAGGAAAGAAACTGTTTTTAAAAGGCAGCAATGTTTTAAAGAAAATGTCACGAAAATTGTATTTATCCTTCTCTGTACATTCAGTGCCATGGTATTAAGTTTTGTGCCATTTGAATCCAGTTTTCCTATTAGTTCTTGGAATTTACACCTCGGTGTTACTATCCTAATGGTATCAAAACCCGAAGTTTGTCAAAAGTCCTCTCCATGAATATCCTTGATGATGAAACACATTGCAGGAGCATGGGAGTAACATGGTCACTGTGCATGAGAAGCCGTAAAAGTGGTCATGGCCAAAGATGTGAGTAGAGTTCATTACGATGCAATTGACAAGAAAATGTGTTTATTCCTCTGACACCCAACACAAACACATTTTAAAGGCAAGTAGAGAAAGTTACCTAGTTATAAGCAACATGTAGGACTTCTGAAATATTATAAACAATTTGTTTTCAATGAATGACATTTCTGATAAACATAGGAAGTATTTTGGTAAAACAGAGTGCTTGTATTCTAGGCAGATAAGGTTAAAAGTGAATAAACCTTTTGTTTCCATTTTTAATAAGAGCAGACCAATAGTTCAAGAGAATTTTGACCTTTTAACCCAGAGAAAACACAATTTTAATTTTTCATCCATGTATTTTGATATGAAACATCATTTCTTTACTGAATATCTTTAAAATTTAACCAGTACTGACCACACTTAAAATTCCTTTCCAGGTTTCTTTTCCAAAATCCTACTACAGTTTTCTCTTATACATTTAGATCTCGATCTAAGGATTCTTTGAATAACCGGACTCATGTTAGGACAAAATTATTTTTCTTTTCCTTCAACACAAAATGTATTCCCTTTCTTCATACTTTTTTCCCTCAAAAAACACACCTCTTACTTTCCTGGAGCACATAGCTGTTTTCCTTATTGTTTTTAGTAGCCTAAGTTATATTTATTAGAATTCCTAACTCTAGAGACCTTAGTTTTCTAGTGAAAATTAAATAGGAAGCAACTGTGAACTGTTTGCTATGCCAGTATTCTTTAGATTAGCAAATTTATGACTACCTTTCACAATTTCTAGAAACATAATAAAACATTTAAATAAATAACAACCCAAGTTTAGTAATGGCCCCACATTTATCTTTATAGTTTTTCTGTACTAAGACAAAAGTAGATAAACAGATGGTTCATACTGAAATTTTTTATTATTTTATCTTATTTACCTTACAAAATGTAAAGAACTACAATTGTTAGGAAGCTATACTCTCCGTAGCAATTAGTAGATTAAATGCGATCCCTATCAAATGCCCACATGCCTATTTTGTACTCTAAGAAAAGACGACCTTAAAATTTCTGTGGAATTGCATGGACTCAGAACATCCAAAAAATCCTGAAGAAGAACACATTTTCAGGACTGACAATTCTAGTTTTCAAAACTCACTGGGGCACCTGCGTGGCTCAGTTGGTTTGGCATCCAACTTCTGCTCAGGTCATGTTCTCACATGAGTTCGAGCCCCACATTGGGCTCTGTGCTGAAAGCTCAGAGCCTGGAGCCTGCTTCAGATTCTGTGTGTCCCTGTCTCTCCGCTCCTTCCCTGCTCGCACTCTGTGTCCATCTCTCTCTCTCTCAAAAATATATAAACATTAAAAAAATTTTTTTTAGATTTCAAAACTCACTAAAACTCACTTATGAAGCTATAGTCAACATGAATGTGGTACCCGCCTAAGGATAGACATAGGGATAAGTAAAACATATCTCAGAGGCCAGAAATGAATCATTCATCTATGGTCAATTGATTTTCAAAAGGATGCTCAGAGAATGTACTCTGAAAAAAAAAGTTCTCTCCAACCAATGGTGCTGGACCAACTAGATATTCACACACAAAAGTATGAAGTTAGACTCTTACCACACACTATAAACAAAAATGGATGTAAAATGGATCAAAGGTCTAAATTTTAGAGCTAAAACTATAAAGATCTTAGAAGAAAACAAGAAGGAAATCCCCATGATTTTTGAGCTTGGCAAGAGATTCTTCACATAGGATATCATAGGAAACACCCAAAAAAGGGGGGGATGATCATCAATTGGGTTTCTCAAAAGTTCCTATTTTTGTACACCCAAAGATACTATCAAGAAAGAAAATGCAACCCTAAGTACAACCGCATCTCCCAGAGGCCACTGAAGGAGATAAGAAATGCCTGGGACAGCCTAGCTCTAGCCATGGGTTCTCAGTAGGACTGTGACCACCATGGTGTAACCTCTTCTCCTTGTGTTCTCTTCTTACCACACAGGTAAGGACGGTCCTCAGTGATCCAAAGCAGCCTCTGAGCCTATGTCCACACCTTTGGATCAGACCTCCACGCAGCTTCACCTCCATCCCTGCCCCATCACCCATGAGTGTCTGTGTTTGCAAGTTCTTTCTGCCAGCTTGTGCTGACTCAGACTCCCTCCTTCTCTGCATCTCTGAAGAATCAAATAGACTCATTTTCACCCTGAGAAGTGGCATCATTGTTGTTTTAAGAAATATGCATAATGGTGCCAGTAGAAGCCATGGAACCCTCCGTGATATCTCCTACGATTCAAGGCAGGGTCAAATACCACACCAGAGATCCCAGTGCCCTGTCGTTTTCTGGATCCAAAGATGTTTTGACCAATGCATATGTTCTGACATCTCTGGGATCCAGTGTGCAAGGAAGTGACTCTTAGTGTCCTATATGCCAAGATAGTACCAATGCTTACACAGTGCTTTAGATCCATAGGGAAGTGAGAGAAAATCTCCCTCCACTCTCTAGACCTGGTGGCATCCCCTGTCAAGAGGTTCCAGGAGTGACTTTTGTTGTCAGATCTTCCAAAAGATTATTGTTGTCTGGGAATAAGATGATCTGAGAGTGCCATATCCCTTCCTTCAGTTATATCTTCAGAGTGATCCTTACTCACCCAGTGTTCATTTTTTCAAAGGCAAAACTAGCTTGTTCAGAGTTACAAATGACTCAGTGGAGGAGAGCCTGGCTGTCTCATTGGTTAGAGCATGCAACTCTTGACCTTGGGTTCATGAGTTCAAGCCCCACTTTAGGTTCAGATGTTACTTAAAAATAAACTGTTGAGGGTCACCTGGGTGGCTCAGTTGGTTGAGCGTCCAACCCTTTTATTTCAGCTCAGGTCATGATCCCAGGGTGTTGGGATCAAGTCCTGTGTCAGACTCCACACTCACTTTCTCCCTTTTTCCTGTGATAGAGCTCTGCTGAACTCCTGAATTCCCTGGTGCTGGGCAGTGCCTTCCCAATGAGCAGATCTGAACAGATCCCTTAACAAGGAAGATAGACAAAATGACTATTACACATGCAAAGTGATTTCCAACTTCATATGTCATTGTGGTATTACAAATTGAACAAGGACGTACCAGAGGCCTCCCGTGACCATGGCTAAAGTTCAATACAGTGACAGCAGCAATACTACCGAGGATGTGGGGCAGCAGGAACTCTTATTCACTGCTGGTGGGAGTGCGAAAGGCCCCATCACTTGGGAAGATTCCTTGGCAGTGTCTTCCATGGCAAACAAAACCTTAAAGATATAATGCAAAAAGAACAGTCCTACGGATTACTCTAAATGAGGTTCTTGTGTGCAACTAGAATATGCACCTAAATGTTTGTTGCTGTCTTATTTATGATTGCCAAGACTCGAAAGTGACCAACGCATCCTTTAGAATGGTTAAACAATATCTGTATGTCCACACATGGAATAGGATGCAGGAGAAAGACATGAGTTATCAGGCCACAAAACACATGGGTGAAACTTCCATGCATATGTGTTAGTGTCAGAATCCACCGTGAAGAGTCTGCAACAGTGAGTAGGGGGGATGAGGGGCAGGGACCCAGGCCCCAGCTCCAGGCCCTGGGTCACTGTGCATCCCGTGTCCACCAGACGGCACTGGTGCTCCCCCAATCCCTCAGCTGGCAGGTTCCCTCTCCTTGTGTCTAGCAGGTGCTCTTGATGATTTGCACAGACAGGATTGCAAGTCTCCCAGAACACGGAGGTGAGGTCGCAAGATGGCCTTGCAGTGGTCCCTGCTAGATGCCCAGCCCTGCTCTGTCCCCACACCTGCAGCACCCTCATCAGGGTTTGCTGTGTCTTGTCTCCCCTGCTCTGGAGGGACCCGGCATGCCCACATTACGTGTCCTCCTGCGTGAGTGTGTGTCCCTAGGTGAGCTCCTGTCCACATCTGGCACCCAGAGGCAGCATGCATCGTCTGAGCTGTACCATTGGGACAGATGGTTTCTATTCCCTCTTTTGTGGGTCTTGTCCTCAGCTCCATAGTGGTTCACAGGTTGTACTGAGTCAGGACTGCATGTGTCCCTCTCATCAGACCCCATCCATGGACGATACCTGATGTAGAGCAGGACCTTTCTCTTTCCCTGGAGGGTCAATCTCAGGTGGTGGAAACATAGGCACCAGGGAAGCCTGCATTGGGAAAGGAGAGGTTCACCCAGACACCAGCAGGGGACACGGTGACAAGGTCTTCGGCTTTCTGCAGGATGGGGGCTCCCTGCTGAGTAGCCCTCCAAGACAGAAAGCCCCAGGACTGGACCCCTTGTTTCCAGTGGGGACAGGGCAGTTGTGTCCTCTCTGTTCCTGGAGGAGTCCCTGAACCTGGGCCTGTGTGTGGTCCCAGCAGCTGCTTCTTCCAGGCCCACCCAGGGGAAAACTAGTGCATCACATAGTCTTCCTGTCAAGGAGCTGCAGACCTCTAAGTGCATAGGAGCAAGGAGCAGGGGTGGGTCCCATTTGCATGAATAGCCCCTCCTTGTGAGTTCTGTGGACTGGGGATAAGACAAGCCTGGGGCAGCCCAGCCCCGGCTCTGTGGTGTAGGAAAGGAGTGTGTCACCATGGCCTGGATCCTGGTCCTCCTCCTGCTCTCTGCCACTGCACAGGGAGGGACAGGACCCAGTGTCCCAGCGTGGGCCTGCAGCCAGAGTGAAACCATTGTGGCTCAGCTCCCTAATCCCATGTTCCCTGTCCCTTGTCTTCCCTCTGCTGTGTCTGTGTTTTCAGGTTCCCTGTCCCAGCCTGTCGTGACTCAGCCAGCCTCCCTCTCTGCATCTCTGGGAACAACAGCCAGACTCACCTGCACTCTGAGCAGGGACATCAATGTTGGAAGCTATAACATATACTGGTTCCAGCAGATGGCACGGAGCCCTCCCCGGTATCTCCTGTACTACTACTCAGACTCAGATAAGCACCAGGGCCCCGGGGTCCCCAGCCACTTCTCTGGGTCCAAAGATGCCTCGGCCAATGCAGGGCTTTTGCTCATCTCTGGGCTGCAACCTGAGGACGAGACTGACTATTACTGTGCAATCTGGCCCAGTAGTGCTGGTCACAGTGACACAGACACATGGGGAAGTGGGACAAATACCCAGCCTGCTTAGACCACTGTAGTCTGAATCTCTGAAGTCTAATGTAAATTGAATGCACAATTACTATACTTGGGTGTAGCTACTGGATCTGAATGTCCTTCTTCTCAATTTCCTATCAAACCTGTGTGAACTCTACGAAAAAAAGAAAAAAGAAAGAAAAATGACAACAACAATAAATCAAACCAAAGACAACAGAAAAGTTATAATGATGCAGAAATTTCGCCTAGTGGTTCACACGTAAAAATTAGAGCCTGTGGATTTGGCTTTTTTTCTCTTCACAAGGGTCCATCAACTTGCCTTAGTTTTCTGGTCAGAGTCTACAGACCGTGCCCGCGGCAGACAGTCCTCCACAGCATGGCCTGTGTTCCTCCAGGGGTGAGAGCAGAGGCCCTCCCTTCCCTCCAGGCTCCTGTGCTCAGGGCTGACTGAGTAGCTCTGTGTCCCAGCCAGGAGACACTAAGAATCACAGACGCAGAGCTGGCCTGGCCCACTGGCTGGGTACCTTCCCTTCATTTGTGATGTCGGGAGAGGGTGACTGCCCCTGGGAGAAACTGTGTGTGCCAGTCAGCAAACTTCTCAGTGGGGCTTGTGAGGGACAGGTGGGAGTGCCACCAGTGCAGCAAAATTTTTAGTCTGCTTGGGAGATTTCACCAACGTGACTTCCCTACAGCTGACACCATCAGGGCCCATGGGCAGCATGTGGCTGGTTTCTGCAGCCCAGAAGAATGGACTGTGTCTTCCTCTCCTCTCCTGCCGCATCGGGGTTGTCCGTGATCCATGCAGTAGAGGGGCTGCGGGGCACTATGTTGCATAAAGGAAGTCGATCCCATGAGCCTTTCCAGGAGAACGTCTTGTCATTTGTGACAACATGGACGAACCTGCAGGACATGACCCTGAGAGAAATAAGGCCTACACAGAAAGGCAAATGCTTTTTTATCTCATTTATATGTGGAACCTACAGGAAAAAGATAATAAAATCCCTGTCAATTTTTAGTGATGAGGATGAGTTAGAATAGGGTAACACATATAAAGATGGGAAAGAGATTGGTGTGAGTGCAACTTCCTTAACATAAGTTGGATTTTCATCTAGTAATTTTTAATTATGAAAATACACACAACAGGAAATTTACTCTTTTCATCACTTTCTTGTGCAATTCAGAGATATGAAATATATTCGCCATGTTGGGTGACCATCACGACTCTCCATTTCTCAAAGCTTTTTATCATCCCAAACAGTAACTGTGCACCCAGGAAGGGAATGGGTCAGCTGGGTGTACAGAGAAGCCAGAGCCCCAGGAGCCCATGCCAATGCAGGAAGCAGCAGAGGGCACAGAGCAGCTCCCATGGGGCTCTTTGCGGATGTGGCCTGACCCAGGTGGGATCGTTCGTTAGGCTGTGCTTCTTACCCCAGAATGACCACGTGGGTGCACGCTGCAGCCCATGGCACGGGGATCCGTGTGCCCACTGAAGGGGGTCCAGAAACTCCACTTTTATTTCCCAAAGTGTGTCAGGGAACATCCGTGAGACCTGAGTTACTCCTATGAGGCATCTGCTATATGATTCATGCTTATTCTTGTCTGAATTCCCTGCAAAATCCATGTGTGCTCTCCTGCAGAGACTGAGGAAAGGCCTCATTTTCAGTCTACATTCTCTGTGCTTGTCAAGGGGAACTTGCACTTATTTCTGGTCTTTTTATTTATATTATTTGGGTACTTTCAGCTTTATTTATTTATTTTAAGAGAGAGAGAGGGAGGAAGGAGCAGAGAGAGAGGGAGAGAGAATCCCAAGCAGGCTCAGAACCCGGCTCAGGGCTCAATTATAGAAGTTGAGGTCATGACCTGAACTGAAATCCAGAGTCTGACACTCAACCGACTGAGCCACCCTATTTCTGGCCTTTTGAATCTGTAGCATTGATATATGTGTCTCTTGGGGCCAATACCATACCAATTATAGGTAATGTAGAAAATGCAACGTTTGATAGATGATAGACAAAATATACTCACGTGATCTATAGCCATGCACCGCCATTGATCTACCTCATCGAGGTCAGTGCAGAGGGTAATGGGGACTGGCCTGCCAGAATGGGAAATGAGATGAGAAAACTGGGGTGTCCCCTCAGAGCTCCCAAAAGAGGCTGTGGAGGGGAGTGAATGCTCTCTGCTCTTGTGCTCAGTGGGCGGAAACATCATCCCCGAGCTGTCGATGAGTCTTGGCCCCAACAACACAAGTCTCTAAGTAGTGGGAGGAGCCCAGGGTGATTCATACTGAGGAGGCCCTGTGTCTGCAGCAAGGACTGAGGTGTGGTGGCACCTGCAGCACAGGAAGAAGCCCTGAAGGAGGAGAAGATCTGGCCCCTGTGTGGGGGTGGACAGTATGCCAGGCTGACTGAAGTCCTTAGTGCCCTGGTCTCTCTCTCACAGCTCCAGGATGTCCCTTCCAGTCATGGGTGCGGCTGGACACTGAGACAGCAGGGGGCGCTGTGGGCCTGTCCCTGAGGGGTGTGTGTGGGGGCAGGGGTCCCAGCTGAACACCCAGGCCTGGAGCCCTGCCTTGTGCCCCCTGCAAAATTGTGCCTAGAGGAGTTTCCCTAGTCCCACCCACCCCACACTCAGCTGTCACCACATTCAGTCCCAGGGGAGGGAGAGATTTGCATGAAGGCTTCCTCTCTCTCTTCCAGGAAGGGAGAGGATAAGAGAGGCTTTGTGCAGGTCTCTCCCTTGAGGGCTCAGGACCACAGCCTGGGGTGTCTCCACCCTGGCCTGGATCCCTCCCCTCCTCACCTTCCTTGCTCTCTGCTCAGGTTACTGGCTGTGGAAAGTGGAAGAATTGCTTCTGGGGGACCCCTAAGTTGCTTGTTTCCCCCATTTTGAGAACACACTGTGAGTAATAACCTGATACTGACCTGTGTCTCCACTGCTCTGTTGCTGGGTCCTGGCCACTGTCTGTGTTGACACAGGAAGCCTCTTTATCAGGGTCTGTGGGCTAGAAGGTCACCCTCAGCTGCACTGGAATCAGCAACAATGTTGGGTCGTATTATGTGTGCTGGTACTCACAGATTCCCCACCGTGTCCCCAAAGCTCAGATGCTCAGAAGTACCGGGCCCTCCGGGATCCCAGCTGGGTTCTCGAGAATAGGGCCTCTCTGATCATCTCGGGCCTGCGGCCTGAGGACGAGGCTGGTCATTACTGACACAGTGCTCTAAGCCCGTGGGCAAATGATACAGCAACGTGCCCCAGTTTCCCATGGTCACTGCCAGTGACAAATAAACAGAGAGACCGAGGACACCCCGGAGGGTCTGAGGGTCTGACTCTCTGAGCACAGAACAACTATGAAGAGTCAGTGACAGTAGCTTCGTCTCATGTTGTTTTCTTCTAAAAATAAGACAAATTTCTTAAGATAATTTACAGGCATAAAGTGCAGTCATTTAAATGGTACGATTCAGTGGTCTGTAGTATGTTTCCTGAGTTTGGCAAACATCATCAGGATCAACTTGACAACATTTCCATCGCCTGCAGAAAAACCCCTGACCCCCGAGCAGTGAGTCCATGGCCCCCCTGCATCAGCCCTTTGGAGCCAAAAATTCCTTTCTGTCTGCAGTGATTTTCCTGTTGTGCACATTTCACAGGTGCCGAATCACAGACCACGTGCCCCCGGAAGCACACCTTTCAGTGGCATCAGCGTGTGCATTGTTGTAGGACCATCACGGGCACCATATTTAAATACAGGGAACGTTTCATCTTTTCATCTAGAGACGTGTTCATCTTGTGCAGAGGACACGCGGATCTATCTAGATGGCTGCAATTTTAATAGAGGCTGTCGAAATAACATAATTATTTTCCATGATGGTGTGTAATCACAGATTCTTTTTTAAAAAGTTTATTTTCCGATGGCTATTTTCCCACATTGTCATTTTTTATTTTGTAGATTTCTGCGTACTGCAATTTTGTTCAATAATTTAGCCGGTGTTGTTTATTATTATGAAGAATAATATTATGTGTTACGGTCCATTTTTCAAGTGTTTGCCTCATACATTTTTCCTTTCCTTGTGGTGGGCAAGTGGGCTCTGCGGCCTTTCTCCTTTTCCCATTCCCTCATGCCCGGCAGACTCTACATGTCTCCTCCCCACTCTTTTTCCTTAGTGAGATGTTTCCAGAGCGTCCTTCCTGACTTGGCTTTCTCACCCATCAGCCCACAGCACTGCATCTGAGACCTCCCATTTCACTATTGCTCGCCCTGGATGCCCTTCCTGGGGTCAGGGCTTGGGTCTCTCCACTTGCTGTCCTGTGTCTTCACTCTCAGGGGCTTTTTCGAGTGATGGTGGTTCAGACCCACGGCTAGCTTTCCCCTTCTGTCACCCCAGCCTTTTCGGGAACTGACTTCTCTTTCCACTGACGCTCATGATTTGTGGTGTGAGCCTGGGCACGAGGCCACCAGGGATTCTTAACAACAGATACCTTTAAAATTATTTCATTTTTTTCTAACTTACTTTGATCTAAAGGGTGAAAATGAGCAGACAAAGATAATTTTAAGAAAACTGTTACTTAATATTTGTCTGAAATTTCTTATTAATAGACTTAAATGTCTCTAAAACCACAGGTAGAGAGTAGAGAGAAGAAGGCAGGTTTCCAAGTTAAGGGATGAAATATATTACTTAGAAGTGTTGGAGCTACTTTGAGTTCACTCCTTGGTGAGGTACAGGCAGAGGCTTTAGCAGATGCTGTCACACAAAGGAAACTTTATTTGCCACAGATAAGGGGATCAGGGACAAGAATTATCAAAGCTGTGACTCCCTGAGTGGAGGCAAGTGGGTTCCTTTCATTTGGGGTTAGGATGGATACCCAGAAAAGGGAGTTTTGTCATCTTATGCAAGAGTCGGCCTGAGGTTGTGCAGGAATATGGAGAACAGGAGCTTGTGTCCCCATCATGTGGTAGGTCAATGAAGCTTGTCCTCCTCTTAGGGCAGAGACCTAACATGATAAAGAGGCAGAGGTCACTGGAGGACACTCCCTGGTCCATCTGCACTGGTGGAGCTGTTGCAGGAGATAAAACTGGTCTAGGCTCCCAGGCTCTTTCTGCCGTTTGCCTCTGAAATAGATGAACATTCCTGTGAAAAGAAGGGGTGTCAGTGGGGGTCCTACTGGTGACTGTTTTAACCTCATTAACCTGTGGGGCAAGGTTTCAATCCTGCAAAAACAACTCAAGCATGTGCTTTAGGTCAAAGTTTACTTTTGTTCCTGCACTGGGACTTTTCCTCTGGGTCACTGTCTCTGAAGCACTCAGGCTATTTCCTGGCCTGGTGGAGACTGGTAGGTTGGCATCCCCTTTGTTCTCCTCAAACCCTGAACTCCTGACCTTGTTGCATTTCTTTTTTCTTTTCCTCCCAGGAATGTGCTCAGTATGGGTGCTGGGCAAGTAGAACCTGCAGGGCACAGACCACAGAAAATAGCTGGGGGGCTCAAATGAGTGCTCTTGGGACAGGAAAGCTGTCTCCTCTTTATATACAGAGATTTTTTTCCCACCTGGGGACCCCTTCAGTTCTGCTTTCAGAAGGCTAAGCGTATTTAGTTTAAAAACACTGTGCTAACAAGCAGACTTGGGCGGCTTAGTCAGTTAAATGTCTGACCTCAGCTCAAGTCATGATCTCCTGCTTTGTGATTTCAATTCCCACGTCCACCTGTCTGCTGTCAGCAAGGAGCCTGCTTTGGATCCTTCATCCCCTCTCTCCCTGCCTTAACCCTGCCCTCTTGCGCTCTCTCTCTCAAAAATAAATAAAAATTAAAAAATATGGTCCTAATAAGGTAATTCAGGAGTCATGAGACATGTATATAATAAAGTTTGTATTAATTATTTCAATAAAAATTTCTGTAATAACGAGACCTTGTTATATGCTAAAAACAAAAAGGATTCTTATCATATTGCCAACAATGTCAAGATGCTAATATTATTGAACAGAGAGCTGGTTCTGAATTCAGGCTCTGCTGTTTGCCACTAGAAATTCATTCAATACTTGAGAGACAAGGGATGGTGGGAAAGGAATGGGTGCTTCCTCAGGAAGTCAACAGCCTGGGGAGATGTGGATAAATGTCTCAAAGATCATTTTCTCTGTCTAGAAGTCCTGCACTTTCATACGGGAAGGTGCAGGGAATCGTGGCGGCTCTCCATGGGGCAGAAGCAAGTGTCCACGTGGCTAGTTCTCTGTGGACATGAGCCTGTCATTGCCAGATCTGTTGGCATCATTGGCAGCTGCTCCAAATGTGGTCAGGCCTTCGCCTCTGGGAAAGGTCAGTCCTTCACTCCTTCCTCAGGGACAGTGGCCTGCAAATCACAAGAAAGTAGGGTAGTTCTGTTGCAGATCAAGGGTCTTAGGTCAGCGCACAAAGAGAGACTATGCTTGAAACAAGTTCACTGGAGAGACCAGAAGGAGAGCTGTTACGCTGAGATGTGTGAAATGTATGTATTAAGGGAATTGTAAACTGTCCCGAAGAATGTGAAAGCATATTTGAAATGGTGAACTGTGTTAGACTCTATGTCTAGAATTCTCTCTTGTTGAACAAGACAGCGGGATGCTGGATGAAAAGCGAGAGATGGCTAATGTCCAGGAAAAGACAAGAACCCCAAACAAGGGTCCTTGCCCTGTGTTTATCAAGATCAGAAGGCTTACAGATGATGAGCGTGCACAAAGAGACAAGGAAATTGTGAACATTCACTTGGGGATGTGAGGGAAAAGGGATTTTGAAGATATACAGCGTTTGGGGTTTTGGTCAATATACAACAAAATCCTGGTACTGGGCTGATGGGCAGATGGTTGTTACCATGGTTGTTAATGGCACCGGCACCATTTCTGTTTATCTGAGCCAGCCTAGGGGGTAAGGCAGACAGGGGGAACAACCTCAGGGTTAACAAGGCACCTTTCTTTTGTTAACCATCTCTGCTCTGGGCTGCTTTGCCTGCAGTGCAGCGGTCTGTAGCTCAATTTACCTGTTTATCTAACTTGGTCCTTTCCTCCAGTAAAAGCAGCTTTTCTGCTATAGTACTAAGTTCGAGAGTGCTTCTGCCCTGCATGCCTAATCTGGCTTACCTCATATACCTTTGTATGGGGAGCCTTTGTGCCTGTTCTTATTTTAGGACTTTTCCCTTCCCTCTCTATTCTGGGGGCTCTGCAACCCCTTTCTATTCTGGGGTGCCTTTGCACCTCCCTATTCTTGGGATGCCTTTACATCCCCCTAGTATTGGGGTGCCAATCTGGTTTGCCCAAACTCAGTTGCCGGAGTGCAGCTCCCGCAGATCCAGGGGTTCCCGAAGGATGAACGGCATTGGCGAAAAAGTGAAAATAAAACAAAAATAAATTAAAAAACTAAAATAAAAACAAAAAATAAAAATGGACACAGACAACAGCGGTGTGTTGAACCAGCCGATTTATTGCAGTAAATGTGGCATTATATATGCTAGTGATTTCCTTGTAGCATACTTCAACTATGTTTTTCTAACATTACCTAATTTTGAAAATGTTCCTATGTGTAAACAACCTTTAAGAAATAACATGGTGATTTTGCCCTAACTTTCCCGCATACCCTTTGATTATAGATTAATTTCTTACATTATTCCATTATGCATCTGCGTTTATCTATAATCTACAAAGGATTTGCTTTGCTGTTCTCGTGAAAGGCCCTCCATTTCTTAACACCTCAATTGGAACAGTTATAGGGACATGACCTCCTAACCACATGAGGCCAGAAGAACAATGTGTTTGCCTCGGTCAGAGGTGCCAGAAAGGGGCTGAAAAAGCCTTAGAAACCCATGCCTCATACATTCTCAGAGAGACAATGCACCTAGGAACCAATGAACCATTCTGTAGCTTAACCAACTAGGTTCAGCCACCATCTGGAATGCCTCCAGGGGGCCAGGTGGGCCTAGGGGTTGAAGTCACCTGTGCCCAGAGATACACTCCTTAGTTGCCGGAGTGAGGCTTTCAGATCCGTATGTCTCTCCTTACAGGCCCTCTTTGCTGGCAAACACATGAGGCTATCCTTCCTGCAAGTAGAGGAGTCTCCATAGGGGATGGCAAGGGCTAACCGTAAGGCCAGACAATTTCTTGCAGAACCTTAATTTCTTCCCTAATGGTTCTTTTCCCAGAGGGCCTGCCGAGCGCAATTCCCCAACAGACAATACCCCAGGTACTTTTAAGGCCAAGTTACGTAAAAGCAGGAGTACAAGAAGCTTCACTGTCGGCGGGCCGCCCTGCAGTCACCAATCCGTCCACAGCCCGGGGCCTGCCACTCAGGCTGGGAGAGCTCGGCTTCCAGCACTCAGTTGTGAGCATTCTATGGCGTTGTATTTCTTTATGCCTTGTTAGCCCCTAGGTGTAAGCCCGGGAGACTCCTACACCTATGCCCCACAGTGAACATCTTTTTTCATCAATAAGAAAACAAAACGTGAGCCTGTTAACAATTAGTGGGTGATGCCAGGAAACTTACATTCTAGCTTCTATTTTCCAGTGTGGAGTCTGGGTGGAAGATACTTTCTCACTTCAAGGAGATTGAAGAAGTCTGACTGTGCACTGTAGATAAGGACAGCCCTAACAATGGACTACAGAGAGGAATGTGAGAAAAGAAGGATCACAGGGTGTCTGATTTGGGAGGCCCTAAAGAGAGTCTCATACATTCACAGCGGGAGCAGCCATCATGGCCATGTGCACCTGCAGCCAGTCAGCTGGGGGACTCAGCTGGAGAGGGAGCAGTATGTGGATTTGATGGGGTGGGTGGTCAGTGAGGTGGGTGGGACTAAACCTCGAGGGGTATGTGGGATGGATTGTGATCATGGTAATGATGACCCAGGATTTTAAGAAAGTGAGGAGGGCAGGGAGTCTAAGGAAGTGAAGAAACCAGCAAGAAAAGGGAGAGAGAAAATGCCATTTCTTCCATGTCATAAGTATCCTCTCACCCACCCTCATATTGGACAAGAGGGTGTGGTATCTGTCTCACCAGGCCTCCTGCCTTGTCTCCTTGACACCAAAGGAGAAGTAGAAATAAATCAGTTGTGATAATAGTCAAAGTATTAAATGACAGCTGACGGGCCCCTGGGTAGCTCCGTCAGTTAAATATCTGACTTGGGTTCAGGTCATGATCTCATGGCTACTGAGTTCAAGTGCCATGTCGGGCTCTCTGCTGACAACTCGGAGCCTCCAGCCTGCGTCCCATTCTGTCTCCCTCTCTCTCTGCCCTTCCCCCATTTGGGTTCTGTCTTTCTCTTTCTCAAATATGTATAAACATTAAAAAAAATAAGAAAGAAAGACCGATGAAAGAGTCTCCCTCACTCTCTCAGGTAGGTTTAATTCTCTTCCACTTCCTGCACAGCTCAAGACCTATTTGTGCTCATGGAAAAGAATGAATGAGTGTATGAATGAGAGTGATAAAAGTTTTCAGAGAACAAAATATAGAAGAGCACATCTTCAGTATGGTAAATAAAACTATAAAACACCTTCCTTTCGGTGAACACACACAGAGATGAAGCACTGAAAGCTTTCCCACCTCGGGTAGGGAGCAAGGCCACCATGTCCTATCTCAACACTGCTGTTCCACATAGGACTGGATGTGTCTGTCAGAACCATAAGGCAAGACAAACAATGAGAGGCATTCAAATGAAGAAGAACAAGAGACAATTGTCCCATTTCAGGTGAGAGAATGACCTACAGGAAAAATACAAAGGAACCTACAATCAATTATGCAAATATATAAATTCAAAGAGTCATAAATAATTTTGGAAACATTTCAGAATAAAGATCAACATAGAAAGATTATATAGATGCATACATACTAGCAATAAACAGGTGAAAATAAAAAAAAACCCTTAAAACCACTCGATGAACTTTTTAGGGTCATATTTAACAAAACAAGTATAGGCCACAGGTGCCGAAATCTGGACAATGCTGGTAAATGTAATCAAAGTGGATCTAAAACAAGGAAAGATATGTTCCGTTTATGGATTAGAACACTCATTATAGTAAATATGCCAGTTCTTCCCAAGTTGCATAAAAGTGTAATTCAGTTCCTGTCCTAGCAAGTCAGGGTGGTATGGGTAGAGGATAGACACATTGGCCAATGTAACAGAACATATAACCCAGAAACGGACCCACAGAACGAAGGATAAACACTTTTTTTTCTTTTACAAAGTAGAAGAAGCCTTTCCGAGGAGAAAGGATGGACTTTTGGACAAATGGCCACAGAACAATTGGATATCCTGAGAGAGAAATTAATGAAATGAATGAGAGAATGAAAACTCACTTTATATATATTAAAAAATCACTAAAAGGATTTTAGACATAACTGTAAAACAGAAAGCTACAAACATAAAAAAAGAGAAACTATTCAGGATCTAGGGTTTCTATAAAAATGTTTAAATAAGACACTGTAGGGTAACCCATGAAACAACAAAAAAAAGAAAAACAAAAAATACCACTTGCTAAATAGGACTTCATCAAATATAAATTCATTGTTATTTCCTTTTCTTTTTAATGTAGTAAGCCAAGGAAATTACCTAAAAATATGGAAGATTAACATAATACTCAATTCCATGGACAGAGGCTGGAATCCATTGCTTTAACGCACAGGAGTTTTCAAACATTCACGAGATAGACATATTCTCAATTGTAGGCCAGAGGAGGGACATGAGGTGTGGAGTATCTTCTGCAAAGAACTGGCAACTTACCATTTAATTGAGGTAAATGCCTCCAAATCCTAAGGACTAAGGCTTCTTTGGAGACTGAAAAATGCTACATTGAACATGGGCAGCACTATAGGGTCACATTTTCCAAGATTCAGCTCAATGATATGTGAATAAACAGAAGTGAGGAAACCCACTGGGCTCTCAGGGCTGTGAAAACAGTTGGGTGTGTGCCCTTCAGCCAGGAGGGGGCTCTGTGGGACTGCCCTGTCATCCCTACACAGGGCCTCAGTGGGGACCATTCACTAAAAGGAACCTGGGACTGGGACTGGGTCCTGTACTTCCTGAGGGAGACTGAGCAGCTGCGTCCCTTCTGGTGTGGCAGAGTCCCCACTTGAGCAAGGACATGTGTGTTGTCTCAACAGGTGCTTCCTTGCAGGGGTCTCCCCAGGGGTGAAGCCAACCTCCATCGTCCTCAGTATGTGATGTGAGGTGGCAAGAGTGACAGCTGACAAAGATATTCAGTGTGGAACCCTGTAGGAATGCACACGAGGGAGGTGGGCTTCTACCTACAACCTGGAGAAACGGTGTCCCTGTGTCCTCAGTGCTGAGGGAGCTTCTGGGAAAGGAAAACTCTCAGACCAGAGAGGAAGGAGGGAAGGGGGAAGAAGGCCTCCTGCACAGAACTGGCCATGTGTCAATGTGGACCCATCGCTCTGTGGCCCTGATCCTCATCTGTGTGGTTGTACAAGAGTCACCACGTCAGTCCTGCCCCATCAATAATAGCCAAGGAAGCTGTGGACAGACTCACTATGCAGAGCCAGAGGAGAGCACAGTGTGTCTTCAGGGGATGGGAGGCCACACAGGGGACACCTGGCCTGTCCCGAAGGAAGGCGATGGTGGACAGAGCAGTGGGAAGGCAGGAACTCTGATGAGATCTGCTCACCATGTCACATATGCTGTGTCTGGGCCTGGACACCAGGGGGTGGCTGTCACCTGCTTCTGAGGGTTGGCCATGATTAGAGCTGGGACCTGCACCTGGACAATGCCTGTGCCCTCTGCTCAGGACTCCAAACTGTGACCTCCCCTCTCCTGGCATGGCCCCAGAGACCACCTCCCCGTCCAACCCACCTGACATCCTCAGGCAGAGGGACTTGACCCAGGGTCAGTGAAGTGTCAGAGAGCTGCTGGTCTGATTTGCATGGATGGGCCCTCCCTCTCTCAGAGGATGAAAAGGGGAAGGAAGGGATTAGAGGAGATCTGCTCAGCTGTGGATCCACAGAAGGCAGGGTCGGTGATGACCTCCACCATGGCCTGGTTCCCTCTTCTCCTCACCCTTTTCATCCACTGCACAGGTGACTAGATGAGGGAACAGAGGAAGTGGTCCAGGGAGGACACGTGGACCTTGGATTCTCCTCTGGTGTCTAGACCCAGCATCATGCTCTCTTTGTCTCTCCCCTTCCAGGGTCCCGGGCCCAGTCTGTGCTGACTCAGCCGCCCTCAGTGTCTGGGGCCCTGGGCCAGACGGTCACCATCTCTTGCACTGGAAGCAGAAGCAACATCGGTATTGCTGGTGTGAACTGGTACCAACAGCTTCCAGGAAAGGCCCCTAAACTCCTCATCTATGGTAGTAGCGATTGACCCTCAGGGGTCCCTGACAGATTTTCTGGCTCCATGTCTGGCAACACAGGCTCCTTGACCATCACTGGGCTCCAGGCTGAGGATGAGGCTGATTATTACTGCCTGTCTGCTGACATTACTCAAGGTGCTGACACAGTGCTCCAGGCCTGTGGGGAAGTGAGACAAAAACCTGCTGTCCCCACAGCAATGGGACTTCCTGTGTAGCTCTGACTTTTTGGCCAAGTCAAGTGCTTCTTTGTTTTTTTGTGCAAGCTTGGGTCTGAGACCCTTCACAAGCAATATGTCTAGAAAGTCTTTCCACATTCTTTGCAATTCCTCCTTGAAGCCTGTCTTTCGGATCAATATACTGTGTGTTTTTGTCAAACTGAGCACATTCCTGGGTGCCAAAGGCAGGCTTCCCTCAGGACAGGGTCCATGACAGGTCACAGCAGAAACGGGAACACAAATCCGGCTCTGTCTGAGTCAGGACACATTGGGAGTGTCCGCTATGTGTCCTGGTAACAAAAGCTCCCACTAATCGCCCCTAAATCCTCATCTATTATGATAGTTGGATCCATTGTGGATCCTGATTCCCTCTTTGGCTCCAGGTCTAGCAACTGTGGCTCCCAGATCTTCCCTGGGTTGAGGGCTGAGGGCTGAGGAGGAGGCTTCTCGTCCTTGCGCCTCCTGGGACAGGATGGTGGGCTCACACAGAGTCCCAGGCCCATGAGAACTGAAAGCAGAACCCCTTTCTCATCTGCTGGGAGGGCGAGGCCCCAGCAGCTGCTCAGGTTCAGCCTGTGACTTCTGCTTCTGATGCTCCTGCTGCTGCCACCATGGGCCCCGCTGCAGGCAGCAGCACCACCTGGGAGTGAGGGCTCCTCCTTCCCTTCTGTCCCCAAAGTCACTCGCAGCAGCCCTTTCCTAGACAAAAGTTCTCAAAGCACACAGAAAGCTCATCTCGCCCATCAGGTTGCGACACAAGGTCTCTAAGTTCATGGACTGGGGGTCGTAGGTCCAGTGTTCTCAGCTCCCACCTGACTTCTGGGGAAGCCAGGGTCTCCATCCTTTGCCATTTACCTATTTCTAGAAGTTTCCAGACCTATGTAATCCTCTTATTAGTCTTCAGTAGAAATAACTGTTCTTTTGGCTCTTTGGGATGATGTCTTCTCTCACAGCAGCACCAGCTCCAGAGTATATATGACTAAATCACAATTTTTTTTTTTGCCTTTTGAAATGAATCCCTGTCCATTCCCATCAATGCTGAGATCCAAGCAGTGGTTTTTCTTATTCACTTGCATTGCCTAACACTTACAGAAAGATGTTGAATAATAATGGTGTTTAGGTCACGTTAGCCTTTTCATCTTGTAGAAATATCCTCCCCACCCTCATCTCATTATCTAATTTTCTGGGTGTGGGACTGAGTTCTATGTGTGTGGGAGACTGTGTGTTATCTCAGTATACATTTTCTGTCTGTGAATGCTGAAGGAGGTTGTAGACAACTGAAACTATGACCTCTGAATGCTGTTACCATATTTTGTGTATTTTGCTAGTGTATTATTTACTTATTTATTTGTCTATTTGCATCTAAATTAGTTACCGTATAATCCAATAATAATTTCAGGAGTAGATTCCAGTGATTCATCCCCTATGTATAACACCCAGTGCTCATTCCAACAAGTGTCTTCCTTATTGCCTCTTACCCATTTAGCCCATGTCCCCCTCACAACCCCTAGCAACCCTGTTTGTTCTCTATATGTAAGAGTCTCTTATATTTTGTCTCCCTCTTTGTTTTTATATTAATTTTGCTACCCTTCCCTTATGTTAATCTATTTTGTATCTTAAATTGCTCATATGAGTGAAGTCATATAATATTTCTCTTTCTCTCCTTGGCTAATTTCACTTAGCATACTACACTCTAGTTTCATCCACATGGTTGCAAAAGGCAAGACTTCATTCTTTTGATTGCCAAGGAATACTCCATTGTATATATATATATACCACATCTTCTTCATCCATTCATCTCTCAGTGAACATTTGGACTCTTTCCATACTTTGGCTATTGTTGATAGTGCTGCTAGAAACATTGGGGTGCCTGTGCCCCTTTGAAACAGCACACTTGTATCCCTTGGACAAATACCTAGTAGTGCAATTTCTGGGTTGTAGGGTAGTACTTTTTGTTTTCTGTACATACAATACCCAGTGCTCATCCCAACAAGTGCCCTCTTCAATGCCTATCATCCATGGGTAGTTCCATTTTTAGTTTTTTAAGGAACCGCCATATGGTTTTTGAGAGTTACTGTGCCAGTTTGCATTCCCACCAGTAGTGCAACTGAGATCCTTTTCCTCTGCATCCTTGCCAATATCTGTTTTTGCCTGAGCTGTTAATTTTAGCCATTTTGACTGGTGTGAGATGATGTCTCATTGTGGTTTTAGTTTGTATTTCTTTGATGATGGGTGATGTAGAACCTTTTTTCATGTGTCTTTAACCATCTGGATGTCTTCTTTGGAAAAGTGTCTATTCATGTCTTTTGCCCATTTCTTCACTGGAATATTTGTTTTTTGGGGGGATGGTTTGGTGTTTGAGGGCATGTGGGAAAGGCTGGGGCAATTCTGTTTGTCCCCTGCCATCAGGGACACCATTCAGGGCCTCCAGGGTTTCAGGCATCAGTGTGCTCACTAGACGATGTTGACCTGCCAGGACCTGGGGAGCATAAGCACCCAGACCACCTGTATCTCTGGGTTAGTTCATTAACTCCTCCTCTGTGTGCTCCCACTTGCGAAAGCCCTGGGCAGGGAAGCTGGATAGACAGACAGCAAGGGTTCACTTGAGTGCAGAAATTCCACCCCCATGGAAGTGTCTACAGGCTGGTCCTGTAGAATTAGCAAGTAAGCATGGGTAGCATTGTTGTGACTATAATTGTGGCATATCAATATATGTGCATTCACAATGAGTAAAAACCATTTCAGGTTTTCATGTAGGTATGTTTATTTTCCGTGTTTCCCTTCCAATTCCATTGGGAGATGTTGGATTCATGTGCTCATTGGTCCATCAGTTTGGCTCTGAGTGGATATTCACTAGAGTCACCTGCAACCAGCCTCCTCTCTTTTTCTGGCCTTGGCACATGCCCTGACCTCTGACCCACGGGTCCCCCAGCTCTCTGCAGGGACACCACTTGGCTCACCATATAGTCCCCACCGTATGTACCACAGTTCTGTTGGAAGTTCTTTGTCCCAAATTTCCATGCACACCCCACATGAACTTGGGCACTATCTCCATATGTGCCCCAACGACACCCCTTCACCATGTTTACATTTACCATATGCAGTGCCTACAAACACAAGACACACTGTGCATTCCAGGGATATTTTGGGCAGAGATGGATATTTTGAAATAAATCATAGTTTTCCACTGAGATACATTTCCAAATGTGAAAGTGTCATCATTCCATTAAGAGACCTAGAAAGCCCCTTTCTTACTCCACTCTCTTGGGTCACGACGTCAGTAAGACTGCTGCCTAAATGAACATTCTGCTTGGAGTGTAGAGGGGACCACAGCAACTGGAGGACATGGTGCTGAGGGCAGCAGGGGAGCAGTGTGGCAGGGGCCTGCAGAGTGGAGGGGCTGAGCCAGACAACTGGGAAACCACTCAGCTGGTGGGAGGGGCAGGAGGCAAACTGTATCCTCACTGATGTGTGACCAGCTTCCACCTGTGAGCTCCCATTGCTCTGTGACCTCCTGGATCTGGATGCTTCACCACATAGAGTCAAATGTGGATCATGTCCTTTTTCTCTATGGCATCTGGTACGTTTGAGGCTGATAGACAACGACCGGCTAGAATGTATTTCCAAGGAGGAAGTGGGTTCTCAGGAGAGTCTGCCCCGAAGATAAGAGAGCTTGTGGGCAGAATCCCCGCATGGAACCTCAGAAGACAGAACTCTGTGGGGTCTCCACCATGTCCTGGAGTCTCTTCTTCAAACCTTTAAACAGGAAGCCTTTGCCAGATTTTACAAAAGGAGTCCCTGAGATCACACAGGACCTGCCCTTTCCTCAGCTCATCAAGGAGCAGGTGCAGTGACATCAGACTCACAGTCCATCTGTTGGTGAACCGGTCAATTCAGCAAAGGTCCCCAATTTCTGCACTGAAAACCTCTGCAATATGTACTATTGTGGGTCTGAGGCAGAAGCCCCATGAATGTGATGACTGGCATCATGTAGAATGCAGCCAGAGTGGGAGGAAATAATCACTTCAGATCCAGGGTCACTGGCCTACACCTTGCACAGGGCTCTTCACCCAGTTAAGTGGGACAAGACCTCTCTCTGCTGCCCTTGTTCCACCCATCTTGTCTCTGTTACTTAGTGTCACCAGTACTAGTCACAGTCAGCGACTAGTCCTCACTGAGGAGATCTCTGCCATCACGGCCAAAGCAACACAGGCCTACCTAAGGCCATGACGTCCATCTGGATATCCAAGAATGACCACTTGTCTTTTGCCATCAATGCTAAGTATTAACCATTGATTTTGGCTTTTTAATTTCATTTTCTAACTGTTGAGGAATAATTTAAAAATAATAGAAGTGAAGATCTCCTTTACCTGTTCTTGATCTTTGTGGAAATCGTCTCCTCACTACGGCAGGAAGTAAGACGTGGGCCTTAGGACTACATCATCAGTGTGTGCGAGAGTGTGTGTTTTACCATATTATAGATGTATCTGATTGTATTTTTATGTGGGTGTTATTAGGATATGGTGTTAAATGTGGTGAAAGGCCCTTTTGAGACGAACTGGGGCAATATGGTCATATCTCATGATGTAGTAATATGGTGTTTAATATAAAACTCTTTCTTATTATGTAATCCAACTTGTATCATTGGAATAAATCACACTTAATGATAGTATTTCAATTTATTAATATGGTATTGAGGTCTCTTTGTTAATATTTTGTACCCAACAAGTCTATCAATATTTCATGATACTGTTCTACTATTTTCCTTTTTGTAAAAGCTATTTTGAAGGTGTATTTATGAGTTTTATAACGTTTTTAAAAGAAGTAAGAAATATTCAATACCGTGTTAAATTATGAAAAAATATGAAGTAAATAAGTGGAATCATCTAAATTCTGAAGTTTTGTTAGATGTCCCTTTGAAAACGTCTGTACCTAATGTATTTCTGTGGAGTGCTTCTATAATAAACTTTTCCATGTTTTTTTTTTTCCATGTTTTTACTGGAATTGGTCTATTCAGCCAATGTATTTCTAGGACAGCCAATTTTGTAACTTCTAAGAAACTCTGTATTTAATGTATTCTTACTAGGATGTACCACTTACAAGTTCTTTTTATTCATTTTTCATTTTTCCATGTGAGATTAAAAGGATGCGCTGTGGGACAGCCCTGTGGTCCCTACATAGCTGGTCAGTGAGGACCAATCACTCAAAGGAGACCAGACCTTGAAGCTTTGTGGTGTCGCAGCAGGTGCTACCTCCCAGGGCTCCCCGGGCAGGAGTTCCACCCCCATCCTCCCCAGTGTGTGGTGTGAGCTGAGCCTCAGCACCAGGGCTCAGGGTGGGGCTGGGCAGTCACTGGATGGACCTCATTTGCATACACAGCCCCTCCTGTGGCAGAGGGTGGAGGAGAAAAGGAGGCCTGGGGTGGCCCAGCCAAGTGTGGGGAGCAGGGGTTGTGTCACCATGGCTGGGCGCTGCTCCTCCTCCTCCTCCCTCACTGCCCAGGTAGGGACAGGCCTTATGCTCACAGGGTGGTCCCCACATCACTCCTGTTTGCTCAGAATCCTGAATTTTGGTTACCATTTCCAGCTGCATCCCCAAAGGGTATCTCCCTGGGAGATCCACAGGTATCTCCCAGCCTGTGCTGACCCAGCCGCTCTCCCTGTCTGCATCTCCGGGAACAATTGCCAGACATCTGCACCTTGAGCAGTGGCTTCAGTGTTGACAGCTATTACATACATTGGTTCCAGCAGAAGACAGTGAGCCCTCCTCTATCATCTGTACTACTACTCAGACTCAACTAAGCACCAGGGCCCTGGGATCCCCAGCCGCTTCTCTGGGTCCAAAGATGCCTTGGCCAATGCAGGGCTTCTGCTCCTCTCTGGGCCGCAGCCTGAGGACGAGGCTGACTCTTCCTGTGCTACAGCTCATGGCAGTGGGTGCAGCTTTGGCTCCTCACAGTGACTCAGATATGGAGAAAGTGAGTCAAAACCCCCTGGGTCCACAGATCTTGTGTCTGAGCCTCTGTTATTGGGAACCTTCTGTGGAGGCTCCTGTGGGGGAGACACCTCTGTGCTGAGAGCTGTCCTTGAGGAGGAAGGACGGACACACAGATGATGCTCTTGCCTGAGACAGCACACGTGTCCCAGGAGCCCATGCGAATCAGGGAATGGAGCCCAACTGCACATGCCCCTGGGTCTGGAGAAAAGTAACAAGAACAACTATTTTACGACCAAAATCTCTGTCTCTCCCTCTAGTTATATCTCCTTTACTACTCGCAGAATACTTCACTTCACACACTCATGTTCATCAATTATACGTTTTGTATCTGTTTTCCCATATCTAGAAATTCTGTGGGACACACGGTGAGTGTCCTACAATTTACCTGAATTTAAGGCTTAGTTTATCTGCACAGAGATAGTGTCAGATCCACAGGGGAAGGGCTCAGCACCAGGAGGTTGCTCCTCATTTTGATGCCAACAACTAGTAGATTGCCTGTGCCCTCTGTCCAACGTGGCTACACGTCGAAGGTTCCCACAACTCCCTCCTCAGGTCCATTAAGGTGCCAGATCAACTCACAGAACTCAGGGAGACACTGACTCCTTTGTCAGCTCATTAAAGATATGAAGGGGACAGGTGAACAAGTAATGAAGAGACACCTAGTGTCAAGTCTGGGAGCGTCTCGAGCACCAGAGCTTCAGTCCCCGTGCAGTTGAGGTGCATCTGTTCTGAGAGTGGATGTGTTTGCCAAACCGGAAGCTCTTCAAACCCTGTACTTTGGCATTTTTTTTTGAGGGATCGGTAGACATGATTGGACATTAACTGCACTGTCAGTCTTCCCTCCCTGTCTCAAGTATGAGGGGGTGAATATTCGCAGCCTCTGATCAAGGCTTGGTCTTTCTGGGGACCAGCCCCATCCAGGAGCCATCCAGGAGCCCACCCAGAGTCACGTCATTAGAACTAAGATGCTTCTAGTGCTCTTGTCGCTTAGGAAATGACAAGAATTTCAGAAACTCTGTGTCAGGATCCAGGGCGCAGAGACTCCTATATAGTTTCTAAGATCACACAGTAGTATTGTCTCAACTGGACAAGGTGAACTGGACAGTCTTGTTCATCCACAAATCTCAGGCTGTAAACTGTGACTCTTGTGTTACTGATGACACATCCATAATCGATATGTTAATAAGCACCTTGGTCATAGACACAATTTTCTCTTTCACCCATCTGACAAAAAGTGAGTCACAACTTCTTCAGACTCACCTCACCCCCTCCCCCTCCCAACACAGGTTCCTCTTCTCCCTTCTGCTCCTGCCTCCCTCAGGCCTTCAGTCTCTCCCCATGGCTCCTCAGGTCTGAACCTATCTCTATGTTAGGATTTCAGAGAGAAGTAAAATTTTACAGTAATTTCCACTCTCTAGGGTTCATCTCTAGGGAGGAGAAGTCACAGATATTGGCCTGGCAGGAAATCCACTCATCATCTGATTCTTGATCTCATCTCTGTAGTTTCCATGCTCACCGGTCTCAGTAAATCTCTGTAATATGAAACAGTATTATTGTGTTTGTGACAAATGAAGGTTCATTCAGCCTTTGAGTATTTGCCCACAAAAGCCATTAGTACAATGACTTTTCCCCCTTGAAACTTACTGAGGTTCCACAAAAGGTAACTGTTGACCTAGCCAACAAAGGAAGGATTGGCTACATAGTTCCAGACATGACAACTTTTCTTGTTGTTGAGAATATTTGTTTCCGAGGCCATCAGGAGATTAATGCAACCACACACTTTTGTTCCAATCATTGAAGTCTCATGCATTATCCTTTTTCCAAAATAAAAAAGGCACTCTTTCATGGTCACTGCCAAGGGGGCATCCAGGGACCTTGGAGGCATAGTGGGGGGTGGCTGTGCTGTGAAGGGCAGGAGGAAGGGACTGTGTTGTCACCCCTGTCTTGTGCTTCCTGAGACCTGAAGCCACAGATGTGGGATATGTATCTGTTGGGGTGAAAATGGACTAAAGACTTATCCCAAAGATCCAAATTTATGATTCAATGGAATTCCTATCAGAACTAATCTGTACCAAATTCCTCTTCCTTGTGTACATTCCATCCTTGTGCAAGGGAAGTGACCTTCAAGACACTAGCCTTCTTTAGCTCCAAGCTCCAGAACACAGGAGGCTCTTTAAAGAGCTAGCCCCAGCGATGGATTTGCATAGAGAACCACACTCAGGGAGCGGAGAGAGGACATTAGAGGGACAGGGGTACAGTTGTCTACGTAGTTGGCCTCTGAAGGAAAGACTTCCTGAGGATACATGGAGCATATTCTCTTTTTCTCTCTCTGTTTCTCTGTCTCTCTCCTTCTCTTTCTCTATCTTATACAAACACAGACACACATGCAGATGGACACACACACACACACACACACACACAACTCTCCTTTGAGTGTATAGTGTCCTAGAGTCTTCAGTTTCCCAGGCTCCCTTTGTCTCCAGAAATCATGGTCAACATGTACTCAACCAGTACCCACAGGATCAGAATCCCAGGAGGCAGAATCCCCATCATCAGGAAACACCAGCAACATCCAGTGTGACTGGGGTCCTGTCACAAGTACAACCAGCACACGCTCTGAACACCTGCTCTCCTGGGACAAGGCTGATGCTCGGGAATCCAAAGGAGACTCTTTGTCCCCATGGGAAGCTCAGTCCCCAACAATCTCTGGGATCCAGCCAGCCCCCAAGGCTGATCAGTTCATTGATTCTGGGACAGCAGCTTTACTGATGCTCCCACGGAGCTCAAGGTACATGAGGACATGCCACAAAATCTGTGCGTGCTCTCAGAACGGGGCTGTCACTGCTTCAGTCTTCCCAGTGACACCTGCAGCAATCTGGACTTCTGCTGAAAATTCTTCTGTCCCAATCAAGGGCCACAGTGACAGTGACCTCAGGGACACAGTTCCCCTTATTGCCATCTCTCCACCACCCACATATGGAACCTCTGACAGAAAGTTTTCAGCTCCGTTGGCCTCAGATGATAGAAGTTCATTCCTCTACTCATGGATGTCTGAATGAGCTTTTTTCTATCCTGAATATGCTGGACACAAAGAACAGAGGTAGAGCTGTGTTCACCCCAGAGACAAGTCTGACCCCAAATCGCTCTTTCCTGGAAGCTCTCTCAGTGTTTGGTAATTGCATTACAGAGGTGGTTCTGGAGTTCATAGAAATAGGCCCCTCATGGTATTTCACTGAGCATCATGTCGGGCTCTCCTACTTGCAGAAAAGTTCCACCATGCTATACTCATGACAAAGAAAACATGATTTTCGAAACACTTTATCGGCTCCTATTCAACCTCCAACAAAGGGATTCCCTTCTCCATTGTTCCCACAATTTCTATTTATTTTTCTCTGCAATAAATACAGATCTGTGAAAAGTATCCTAGGATTGTATCTGCATTTTCATAAGAACATTTCAATCAATTTCAAGAATGTTTCTCTCTATGTTACTGAGAGAAATTTTGTATACAGAAGCACACACCCATTTATTTTTTTATTATTTTATTTTATTTTTTTTAATATGAAAATTATTGTCACATTGGTTTCCATCAACACCCAGTACTCATTCCAACCGGTGTCCTCCTCAATACCCATCACCTATCCTCATTCCTCCCAGTTTATTCTCAGTTTTGAAGAGTCTCTTATGGTTTGGCTCTCTCCCTCTCAAACTTCTTTTTTTCCTTCCCCTCCCCCATGGTCTTCTGTTACAATTCTCAGGATCCACATAAGAGTGAAAACATATGGTATCTGTCTTTCTCTGACTGACTTATTTCACGTTACATAAACCCTCCAGTTCCATTCACATTGCTGAAAATGGCCAGATTTCATTCTTTCTCATTGCCAAGTAGTATTCCATTGTATATATAAACCACATCTTCTTTATCCATTAAGCAGTTGGTGGACATTTAGGCTCTTTCCATATTGGCTATTGTTGAAAGTGCTGCTATAAACATTGGGGTACAAGTGCCCCTAAGCATCAGCACTCCTGTATCCCTTGGGTAAATTCTTAGCAGTGCTATTGCTGGGTCATAGGGTAGATCTATTTTTAATTTTTTGAGGAACCTCCACACTGTTTTCCAGAGTGGCTGCACCACTTTGCAACCCTCAGTGCAGAAGGATTCCTGTTTCTCCACATCCTCTCCAGCATCTATAGTCTCCTGATTGGTTCATTTCAGCCACTCTGACTGGCGTGAGGTGGTATCTCAGTGTGATTTTGCTTTGTATTTCCCTGGTGAGGAGGGATTTTAAGCATCGTCCATGTGCCTGTCGGCCTTCTGGATGTCTTCGTTAGAGAAGTGTCTGTTCATGTTTTCTGCTCATTTCTAAAGTGCACACTTGGCTAAGTGGTGACTAACACATAAACCGTGTCACTGGAACCCTGTCAGAGCACCTGCTGCGGTCACTCCTTCCCTCTTGGAACTTCCTGCAGGTTTGTCCTTGGGCTCTGGGTTCAGTGCCACACACAGGACCCCTGCAGACTTGTGTCTGTGTGCTGGGGGGACAGATCCTGGGAGGGAATCACTAACCACAGTGTGTGGAGAACTGTTGTTTCAAATAAGCAGACATAGTGACAGATGGCAAAGATTTTTAGTGGACAGTGCCCCTAGGAATACACACAGTTGTTCCTTCCCACAGCACTGAGGACAGAAGGAGAGCTTCTGTTCAGCCTGTGGGAACCTCAGAGCAGGAGAGATCTGGAAACCAGGGAGGAAGCACATAATAGGAAAGAACACAGAATCTTACACAGAAGGGGCCACGTGTCCTTTGGTACTCATCACAGCTCCGGACATGATTCTGATCTAAGTGGCATTTTGTAGAATTACCACCTCAGTCCTGACCCATGAAACATACAGGGAAACATGGCCTGGCTTTTCCGGAGGAGTCTGAGTAGAGCAGAAAGTCTGGTTTGAGGATATGGGAGGCTACCCAGAAGGATGCCTGGCCTGGCCCTAGGAAAGGGGCAGTGGATGAAGCAACGGGGAACAGGAGCTCCTTTTATGGGTTCTGGTTACCATTTTGCACAATGATGTTTCTGAGTCTGGACACAAGGGGGCTCACAGGGCCCATTTCTGAGGGTTCAGGGGTGATGAGACCTGAGACCTGCCACCTGCACTGCCTGTGCCTTCTGCTCGAGACTCATAACTGTGACTTCTGCACAGTCTGGCCCCACACAGCCATTCCTCTACCCACCCCCTGACATCCATGGGTGGAGGCACCTGACTCAGGTCCAGTGAGGGGTCAGAGAGCTGGGGTATCATTTGCATGGACAGGCCTGCCCTGTCTCAGTGGATGAAAAGGGACAGATTAAGGGAGGTCTGCTCAGCTGTGGGGCACAGAAGACAGGATCGGTGATGGTCTCCACCATGGCTTGGTCTCCGGTCCTTCTCACCCTCCTTGCTCACTGCACAGGTGATTGGATGTGGGGACAGGGGAAGGGGTTCTGGGAGGACATGTGGGCCCTGTTTCCACCCTCTTGTGTCCAGACCCCGGCTTTACCCTGTATGTATCTCTTCATTTTCCAGGGTCCTGGGCCCAGTCTGTACTGACTCAGCCACCCTCGGTGTCAGGCTCCTTGGGCCAGAGGGTCACCATCTCCTGCACTGGAAGCAGCTCCAACATCGGTAGCAATTATGTGAACTGGTACCAACAACTCTCAGGAACAGTTCCCAAACTCCTCATCTATCGTAATAGCAATCGACCCTCGGGGATCCCAGATCGATTCTCTGGCTCTAAGTCTGGCAGCACAGGTACCCTGACCATCACTGGGCTCCAGGCTGAGGACGAGGCTGATTATTACTGCTCAACATGGGACAACAGTCTCAGTGCTCACACAGTGCTCCAGGCCCGTGGGGAAGTGAGACAAAAACCTGCTGTCCCCACACTGATGCGCTTTCCTTGTGCAGCCCCCACCTTCTGCCAACACAGCTGCTTCCCTAAAACGGAGGTCTGAAACCCAAACCAGTGAACTTTCTCTTGAGTATCTGTCCTTGTCCTCTCAATTCAGACACCAAACCCTGTCCCTGTAGGAGCACATTTTCTGTTTTATGCAAACTGAGCAGGAATTCTTGGATGCTGGGGCCGGTTGCCCTGGGGACAGAGTCCTTGAGGATTGTGCCTGCCTGCTGGGGCTGCCATAACATAATACCACACACTGGGTGAGAAAATCAAAAGATACTTATTTTCTCACAGTTTTGGAGGCTAAATTTCCAAATTCAAGGTGGGGGCAGGTTTGATGTCCCCTGAGGTCTCTCTCCTTGGCTTGCAAATGGTTACATTCGTCCTGGGTCCTCACATGGCATTTCCTCGTGTGCTCCATGCTGTGTACCTCTTCTATAAGTCTATGAAATCACAGTGTGGGTTTCCATATAGGAATCTACGGGGATACAGTTCAGTCCATATCAAAGCACCAGGACAGAACAGCGACACAGAGCATAGCTGTGTCTGACTCAGGATAGTCAACCGTCCACATGCTCTACATGCGTGGCTTTGAGAGAACCCTCACTACATGACCTATGTGGGCTCGGGGCTCAGATCACGGTACAGAAATGACAGGGAGGGTCCCCATGCTCACAGAGCTGACACCATCTTGGGCAAGAAAGTGGACACATAAGCCAAATGTACTGTGTCTCACACTGACTTCCCACATGGGGAAAATGTGTCTGCAGTCCCAGGTAATGTCCGCACAACATAACGTCTGGATGACAGAGACCGGCCCTAACTGACCCACTGGTAAGAAACCCCAGATTTGAGGATGACTGGATCAAGCCACCCCGCCCTCTGCCCTGACACCATCATGGCAACCGGGGAAGGGACACCTATTGCTTTGGGTAACACAGTGACTGTCTGGTGGGACCTGGACTCACTAACCGTGTAGGTGGGAGATTTGGGGTCCAGGTAGAAGAAAATGATGGAAGCTTCGCCAAAGAAGTCCCAGCCACCTGTATCATCTTCCCTCCATCCTCCGTGTTGTTCAGGTCGTCACACGGACTATGGACAATCTGCACAGGGGACACAGGCCAGGGTCCTTATGTCTCATAAAACTAGAGCTCAGCCCCCAGACCATTCTCATGCCCCTGCGTCGGATCAACTCCAGCCCAACACACCCTCAGAGGCACGAGGTTCTGGCCTGAAATGCAAACAGTCCCATGAGAAGTAGAAAGCAGAAAATATATTCCTACTCTGATGGCCTCCTATTCCCAGAGGTTGTTAGAAGGCACAAAGTTTTCCAGAAACCTTAAGGTGACCATTTCCAGACCGCCATGCACCTGAGACCTTTTCTTTTGCTCTTACTCTGTCGGGTGAGGAACAGACTCAGGCGCCAGTACAGGAACCACTCCTTTTTTTCCACACACTCCATATTGAGCTGCTCCTGCTCTCAGGCTCCCTCAGTCACCTCTGTGTCATTGCTGAGTGTTTCCACCTCACAGGGTCCTGGCCACAGGGAGTCAGATCACAGTCTGCCTGATTCCAATGCCACTGTGACTCTGCCTCTGAAAGACACAAAGCTTACTATTAAGCGTCAGAAGGGGCACCTGGGTGGCTCAGTTGGTTAAGCATCCAACTCTTGGTTTTGCCTCAGGTCATGATCTCATAGTTCATGGGTTCAAGCCCCACGTCAAACTCTGTGCTGACAGCAAGGAACCTGCCTGGGATTCTGTCTCCCTCTCTCTCTGCCCCTCCCCTGCTCTCTCTCTCTCTCTCTCTCTCTCTCTCAAAAATAAATAAATAAACATTAAAAAAATTAAAAAAAAAAGAGACAGAAATGAACTCTCCTGTTTTTCCCACACTTGGAACACTCTTTGCCAGTGTCCCTCCTGAATGTTCTTTCTCTATTCATTAATGTCATGTTATATCTCCAGGTCTAGGGTCATTTCTTTTCCCAAATTCCACTCTTCCCTTTTTCCTTCCTCCCCTTCCACTAATTAGTTCATGAACCTATACCGTCATCTCCTGTCTGTTGCCACAGTAATGTGGGGTGCATTGCAGGAAAAACACAGGGTCATTAAAGAAGAGTTTACTTCCTAGGAATCACTCTAGGATGTAAGAGAAGTCATTCATTTTTTAAAGAATTAGTTAATGTTTATTTATTTTTTGAGAGAGAGACAGAGAGAGAGGGAGAGCATGAACAGGGGAGGGGCAGACAGAGGGAGACACAGAATCTGAAGCCGGTTCCAGGCTCTGAGCTGTCAGCACAGAACCTGAACCTGAAGGCTCAAAGTCATGAACAGTGAGTGTGACCTGAGGGAAAGTCGGATAGTTAACCTACTGAGCCAGGCAGACCCCAGGAAAAGTCATTCTGCCCTTAAATATTTCAGCTTCAAATGACTTTTTTTTACATGTCAAATATTATTTTATGTATTTTTTTTATGTTTTTAAATATGAAACTTATGGTCAAATTGGTTTCCATGCAACATCCAGTGCCCATCACAACAGGTGCCCTCCTCAATACTCATCACCCACCCTCTCCTCCCTCTCACCCCATCAACCCTCAGTTTGTTCTCAATTTTTAAGAGTCTCTTATGTTTTGGCTCCCTCCCTCTCTAACCTCTTTTTTTTTTCTTCCCCTCCCGCATGGTCTTCTGTTTAGTTTCTCAGGATCCACCTAAGAATAAAAACGTATGGTATCTGTCTTTGTCTGCGTGACTTATTTCACTTAGCATAACACTCTCCAGTTCCATCCACAGTGCTACAAAAGGCCGTAATTCATTCTTTCTCATTGCCACATCATATTCCATTGTGTATATAAACCACAATTTCTTTATCCATCCATTAGTTGATGGACATTTAGGCTCTTTCCATGATTTGGCTGTTGTTGAACGTGCTGCTATAAACATTGGGGTACAGGTGCCCCTAAGCATCAGCACTCTTGTATCCCTTGGGTAAATTCCTAGCAGTGTTATTGCAGGGTCATAGGGTCGATCTATTTTTAATTTTTTGAGGAAACTCCACACTCTTTTCCAGAGTGGCTGCACCAGTTTGCATTCCCACCAACAGTGCAAGAGGGTTCCTGTTTCTCCACATCCTCTCCAGCATCTATAGTCTCCTGATTGGTTCATTTTAGCCACCCTGACTGGCGTGAGGTGGTATCTGAGTGTGGTTTTGGTTTGCATTTCCCTGATAAGGAGCGACGTTGAGCATCTTTCCATGTGCCTGTTGGCCATCTGGATGTCTTCTTTAGAGAAGTGTCTATTCATGTTTTCTGCCCATTTCTTCACTGGATTATTTGTTTTTCGGGTGTGGAGTTTGGTGAGCTGTTTATAGATTTTGGATACTAGCCCTTTGTTCGATATGTCATTTGCAAATATCTTTTCCCATTCCATTGGTTGCCTTTTAGTTTTGTTGATTGTTTCCTTTGGTGTGCAGAAGCTTTTTATCTTGATGCGGTCCCAATAGTTCACTTTTGCCTTTAATTCCCCTGCCTTGGGGATGTGTCAAGTAAGAAATTGCTGCGGCTGAGGTCAGAGAGGTTTTTTCCTGCTTTTTCCTCTAGGGTTTTGGTGGTTTCATGTCTCACATTCAGGTCCTTTATCCATTTTGAGTTTGTTTTTGTGAATGGTGTAAGAAAGTGGTTTAGTTTCCTCCTTCTGCACGTTGCTGTCCAGTTGTCCCAGCATTTGTTAAAGAGACTGTCCTTTTCTCCACTGGATATTCTTTCCTGTTTTGTCAAAGATCAGTTGGCCATACTTTTGTGGGTCTAATTCTGGGGTTTCTATTCTATTCCATTGGTCTAAGTGTCTGGTTTTGTGCCAATACCGTGCTGTCTGCATGATTACAGCTTTGTAGTAGAGGCTAACGTCTGGGATTGTGATGCCTCCCGCTTTGGTCTTCTTCTTCACAATTACTTTGGCTATTTGGGCCTTTTGTGGTTCCATACACATTTTAGGATTGCTTGTTCTAGCTTTGAGAAGAATGCTGGTGCAATTTTGATTGGGATTGCATTGAATGTGTAGATAGCTTTGGGTAGTATTGACATTTTAACAATATGTATTCTTCCAGTCCCTGAGCACGGAATGTTTTTCCATTTCTTTATATCTTCTTCAATTTCCTTCATAAGCTTTCTATAGTTTTCAGCATACAGATCTTTTACATCTTTGGTTAGGTTTATTCCTAGGTATTTTATGCTTCTTGGTGCAATTGTGAAGGGGATCAGTTTCTTTGTCTTTCTGTTGCTTCATTATTAGTGTCTAACAATGCAACTGATTTCTGTACATTGATTTTGTATCCTGCGAGTTTCTTGAATTCATGTATCAGTTCTAGCAGACTTTTGGTGGAGTCTATCAGGTTTTGCATGTATAATATCATGTCATCTGCAAAAAGTGAAGGCTTGACTTCGTCTTTGCCAGTTTTGATGCCTTTGATTTCCTTTTGTTGTGTGATTGCTGATGCTAGCATTTCCAACACTATGTTAAACAACAGCAGTGAGAGTGGACATCCCTGTCGTGTTCCTGATCTCAGGGAGAAAGCTCTCAGTTTTTCCCCATTGAGGATGATATTAGCTGTGGGCTTTTCATAAATGGCTTTTATGATGTTTAAGTATGTTCCTTCTATCCCAGCATCTCGAGGGTTTTTGTTAGGAAAGGATGCTGAATTTTGTCAAATGCTTTTTCTGCATCGATTGACAGGATCATATGGTTCTTATCTTGTCTTTTATTAATGTGATGTATCCCATTGATTGATTTGTGAATGTTGAACCAGCCCTGCAAGGCAGGAATGAATTCCACTTGATCTTAGTGTATAATTCTTTTTATATGCTTTCTAATTCAATTTGCTAGTATCTTGTTGAGAATTTCTGCATCCTTATTCATCAGGGATATTGGCCTGTAGTTCTCTTTTTTTGCTGGGTCTCTGTCTGGTTTAGGAATCCAAGTAATGCTGGCTTCATAGAATGAGTCTGGAAGTTTTCCTTCCCTTTCTATTTTTTGGAATAGCTTGAGAAGGATAGGTGGTATATCTGCTTTAAATGTCTGGTAGAATTCCCCTGGGAAGCCATCTGCTCCTGGACTCTTATTTGTTGGGAGATTTTTGATAAGTGATTCAATTTCTTCGCTGGTTATGGGTCGGTTCAATGTTCTATTTCTTCCCGTTTGAGTTTTGGAAGTGTGTGGGTGCTTAGGAATTTGTCAATTTCTTCCAGGTTGCCCAGTTTGTTGGCATATAATTTTTCATAGTATTCCCTGATAATTGCTTGTATTCCTGAGGGATTGGTTGTCATAATTCTATTTTCATTTATGATTGTATCTATTTGGGTCATCTCCCTTTTCTTTTTGAGACGCCTGGCTAGAGGCTTATCAATTTTGTTTATTTTTTCAAAAAAAAAACAACTCTTGGTTTCATTGATCTGCTCTACAGTTCTTTTAGATTCTGTATGGTTTATTTCTGTCCTGATCTTTATTATTTCTCTTCTTCTGCTGGGTTTGGGGTGTCTTTGCTGTTCTGCTTCTATTTCCCTTAGGTGTGCTGTTAGATTTTGTATTTGGGATTTTTCTTGTTTCTGGAGATAGGCCTGGATTGCAATGTATTTTCCTCTCAGGACTGCCTTTGCTGCATCCCAAAGCATTTGGATTGTTGTATTTTCATTTTCATTTGCTTCCATATATTTTTAAATTTCTTCTCTAATTGCCTGGATGACCCACTCATTCTTTAGTAGGGTGATCTTTAACCTCCATGCTTTTGGATGTTTTCCAAACTTTTTTCTGTGGTGTATTTCAAGCTTCATAGCCTTATGGTCTGAAAGTATGCATGGTATGATCTGAATTCTTTTATACTTATGAAGGGCCATTTTGTGACCCAGTATGTGATCTATCTTGGAGAATGATCCATGTGCACTTGAGTAGAATATATATTCTGTTGCTTTGGGATGCAGAGTTCTAAATATGTCTGTCAAGTGCATCTGATCCAATGTGTCATTCAGCGCCCTTGTTTCTTTATTGATCCTGTGTCTAGATGATCTATCCATTGTTGTAAGGGGGTAATAAAGTCCCCTGCAATTGCCACATTCTTATCAATAAGGTTGCTTGGGACGCTTCGGTGGCTCAGTCGGTTAAGCGTCCGACTTCAGCTCAGGTCATGATCTCGCGGTCCGTGAGTTTGAGCCCCTTGTCGGGCTCTGTGCTGACCACTCAGAGCCTGGAGCCTGTTTCGGATTCTGTGCCTCCCTCTCTCTCTGACCCTCCCCCATTCAGCTCTGTCTCTCTCTGTCTCAAAAATAAATAAAGTTAAAAAAATATAAGTTTGCTTATGTTTGTGATGAATTGTTTTATATATTTGAGGGCTCCCGTCTTCAGTGCATGGCCATTTATAATTGTTAGCTCTTCCTGATGGAGAGACCCTGTCATTGTTATATAATGCCCTTCTTCATCTCTTGTTACAGCCTTTAATTTAAAGTCTAGTTTGTCTGATATAAGCATGGCTACTCCAGCTTTGTTTTGACTTCCAGTGGCATGATAGATAGTTCTCCATCCATTCACTTTCAATCTGAAGGTGTCCTCAGGTCTCAAATGAGTTTCTTGTAGACAGCAAATAGATGGCTCTTGGTTTTTTATCCATTCTGATACCCTATGTCTTTTGGTTGGAGCATTTAGTCCATTTACATTCAATATCATTACAGAAAGATATGGGTTTAGAGTCATTGTGATATCTGTAGATTTCATGCTTGGAGTGATGTGTCTGGTACTTTGTGGTCCTTGCAACATTTCTCTCACAGAATCCCGCTTAGGATCTCTTGTAGGGCTGGTTTAGTGATGATGAATTCCTTCAGCTTTTGTTTGTTTAGGAAGACCTTTGTCTCTCCTTCTCGTCTGAATGACAGGCTTGTTGGATAAAGGATTCTCGGTTGCATATTTTTTCTATTCATCAATTGAAGATTTCCTGCCATTCCTTTTTGGCCTGCCAAGGTTCAGTAGATAGATCCATCAGTAGTCTTATCAGACTCCCTTTATATGTTAGAGTGTGTTTATCCCGAGCTGCTTTCAGAATTTTGTCTTTATCCTTGTATTTTGCCAGTTTCGCTATGATACGTCATGCAGAAGATCGATTCAAGTTACGTCTGAAGGGAGATCTCTGTGCCTGTTGGATTTCAGTGTCTTTTTCCTTCCCCAGATCAGGGAAGTTCTCAGCTATGTTTTGTTCAAGTACCCCTTCAGCCCCTTTGTCTCTCTCTTCCTCTTCTGGAATTCCTATTATACGGAGATTGTTGTGTTTCATTGCATCACTTAGTTCTGTAATTCTCCCCCTCACACTCCTGGATTTTTTTTGTCTCTCTTTTTCTCAGCTTCCTCTTTTTACATAATTTTATCTTTTAAGTCAGCTAATCTCTCCTGTGCCTCTTCAATCCGAGCTGTGGTCACCTGCATATTACTTTGCACCTCATTGATAGCACTTTTTAGCTCCTCATGACTGTTTCTTAGTCCCTTGATCTCTGTAGCAATAGATTCTCTGCTGTCCTGTATACCTTTTTCAAGCCCAGAGATTAATTTTATGACTATTATTTTAAATTCATGTTTCGTTATATTGCTGAAACAGTTTTTGATCAATTCGTTAGCTGTCGCTCCTTCCTGGAGTTTCTTTTGAGGAGAATTCTTCCATTTCATCATTTTGGATAGTCCCTGGAGTGGTGTGGAACTGCAGGGCTCTTCCTCTGTACTGTCTGGAGTAACTTGTGTTGGTGGAAGGGGCCGCAGACCTGATGTCTGCCCCCAGCTCACCCCTGAGGCAACAGTCAGACTGATGTGTACCTTATCTGCCCTTCTCCCAGGGACAGGACTCACTATGGAGTGGTGTGGCCCCTGACTGGGCTCCTTGCACACTGCCAGGCTAGCGGTGCTGCTTAGATGGGATCTAGCATATTAGCCCGGGTGCATCCGAAAAGTGCACCAGGGCGGAAGGGACAGGCTCAGCTCGGTTTGCTGTTGGTGGTCCCCTGCAGGAGGGTCCCTGCAGCACCAGGAGGGGAGCAGGCAGACTCATCAAAGGGATGGATCCACAGAAGCACAGTGTTGGGTGTTTGCGTGGTGCAAGCAAGTTTGGTGACAGGAACTGGTTCCATTAGGGAGTTCGACTGGGGATGGGAGAGGGAGATGGCGGTGGCCAGAGCCTTTGTTCCCCGGGAGGTGAACTCTGTCTGCTGGGGCTCAACAACTCTCCCTCTTGGTGTCTTCCTGCCCCCCCACCACTGGCCGAGAGCAGGGCTGTTGACTTTTAATATTCCAGATGTCAAGTCCTGCTGGGTGTCAGAACTCACGGAATCCGGCCCCTCCAATTTGCAAGCCAGACTCGGGGGCTCTGTCTTGCTGGATGGGCTGGCTGCCCCTCCACCACCCCTGCTCCCTCTCTCCAGTTTGCATAGGGCACACTGCCTCTCCACCCTTCCTACCCTCTTCCATGGGCCTCTTGTCTATGCTTGACTCCAGAGAGTCCATTCTGCTAGCCTTCTGGCGGTTTTCTGGGTTATTTAGGTAGATGTGGGGGGAATCTAAGTGATCAGCAGGACGTGGTGAGCCCAGAATCCTCCTATGTGGCCATCTTCTCTGATCGGCCTGCCTACATATATAAAATTGTAAAGATTCTACCAAAAAACTGTCAGAACCGACAAATAAATTCAGTAACGTCACAGGATACAATATCAATGTACAGAACTCTGTTGCATTTCTATACACTGATAATGAAGCCACAGGAAGAGAAATTATGAAATCAATCTCATTGAAGATTGAACCGAGAATAATAAGATACCCAAAAATAAACTTAACCGAAGGGGTGAAAGACTTTTACTATGAAAACTATAAAGGATTGATGAAAGAAATTGAAGATGACACAAGAAATGAACGAACATCCCTGCTCATGGATTGGTAGAACAAATATTGTTAAATTATTTATACTACCCAAATCAATCTACAGATTTAAGGCAATTCCTATCAAAATGCCAAAAGCCTTTTTCACAGAACTAGAACAAACAGTCCTAAAATTTGTATGGAACCACAAAAGTTCCCAAATAGTGAAACAGTCTTGAAAAAGAAAACCAAAACTGGAGGTATCATCATTCCAGATTTCCATTTATATTAGGAAACTATAGTAATCGAAACCGTATGGTAATGGCACAAAAATAGACCAAAAAAATGAAACAGAATAGAAATCCCAGAAATAAGCCCAAGATTATATGACCAATTAATGTCTGACAAAGGAGGCAAGAATACAGAATGGGAAGAAGTCTTGTCAACAAATGGTGCTGGGAAATCTGGACAGCTACATGTAAAGAGTGAAACCAGACCACTTTCTTCCCCCATACATAAAAATGAACTCCAACTGGATTAAAGACCTAAATATGAGGCCTGAAACCATAACAATTCTAGAGAGAACAGGCAGTTATCTCTCTGACATTGGCTGTAGCAACATTATTCTAGGGGTATCTCCTCAGGCAAGGGAAATCAAAGAAAAAATAAACTATTGGGACTACATCAAAATAAAAAGCTTCTGCAGAATGAAGAAAGAAATCGACAGAACTAGAAGGAAACCTGTTGAATGGGATTAGTCAAGGTCACTAACTTTTGCAAAGGAACCCTACACGCACTAGCTGACTGATGGGTGGTTCCATGATTTTTCCCTCTGACCCCCTCTCAGAATGTAAAAGGCCTTCCCAGTCCCAGACTCACCATAACAGGGGATGAACTCGTTGCCGCTGTATTACAACAAAAGTTCTCCCTTTTCACCTTTATTCATTTTTCCTCTTGAGCAGCTGGTGACCCTGTGAGGGCCCCTCATCATCTCTGTGGACAACGTCTCCATTGCAGTTACTGCTGCTCAGAAAGTGATGGGGACGAGGAGAGTCTGATACTTATAAGCATGTAGGCTGGAGAATGGCTCTTCCATCTACCCTGAAGCTCTGTTCAGGGTGTTTTGAGAGCCCTTAGGTACAAGAAGGATGTTCACCATCCGTGAGGGGGAGTAAAGACTCCGTTTGGATACATGTCTTCTTATTTCAGGGAAGTCACAAAATACATGTGACATATATTTGCATCCAACAAAGGACTGCAATAAGGAGGAAATTTGGGGCATAGTCTTCTTTATACACATTCCTTTCTACTGCAAATTGAAGGTGATTTAAGGAGAGAACTATTTGGGTTTTTTTTTTAATTTAAAAGATAAGACTTCTCAATAGTAAGGAAACAATGTCAATCTAAAAACTGCAGATTATCTCAACAAAGGTGATATTCATGTGATATAAATAAGCTTGAGAAAAGCTGTTCAACATCATATGTCAGTAAGAAATTGCACAAAAACACAGCAATGACATAGTATTACATACCCATTAGAATGGCCAAAATCAAAACCAGGATGACACCAACGTCTGGCCAGGATGTGGAGCAACGGAACTCTATTTCATTGGTGAGGGGAATTCAGGATGGTACAGCTACTTTGGAAAAGATTTTGGCACTTTCTTTTAAAACTGAAGATTCTCTGAATTCTTGCCATTTGCAACGAACATGGATGGAACTAGAGGTTAGTACGCTAAGTGAAATTAGTCAGAGAAAGACGAGTATAATATGACTTCACTCATATGTGGAATTTAAGATACAAAACAGATGAACATAAGGGAAGGGAAGCAAGCATAATATAAAAACAGGGAGGGGTACAAAACATAAGAGGCTCTTAAATATAGAGAACAACCTAAGGGTTCCTGGAGGTGTTGTGGGAGGGGGGATAGGCTAAATGGACAAGGGGCATTAAGAAGACATTTGTTGGGACGAGCACGGCTTGTTCTATATAGGGATGAACCACTGGATCCTACTCCCCAAATCATGATTATTGCTAACTAACTTGGATGTAAATAAAAAAAATTTTTTTACACCCAAAAATGGAAAACAAACAAACAAAACCCCGGATCATTGTCTTGCTTTAAAATCCAGGGATCATGCATCTTTGCATTTACCTAAAGGAGTTAAAAACAATGTGTAAAAAAAACCCTGCACAAGTATGTGGACAGTGGCTTTATGCATAACTGCCCACACCTGGCAGCAGCCAATCGCAATGCCTTTCAGGAAGTGACAGGTGAGGAAACCCCAACGATAGAATATTGATCAGAGCTACAAAGATATGAGGCACCAAGACATAAAAAGACACAGAGGACATTTTGTTGCATGTTGCTAAATGAAAGCAGCCAAAGTGTAATGGCTGCACGCTGTGTGACTCCAAGGATGTACATTCTCCAAAAAGACAAATCTATTTAGACAATAAAAGAATTAGTGGTTGCAAGGGGTTGAGCATAGGGAAGGATGCACAACTGGAGCACAGAGGTGTTTTGTGGGAGTGGAAGTGTTCTTTGTGGTTCTAAAATGGACATATATCAGTGTATAGCTCTTGAACCTATTAAGTGAACAACGTCAAGAGTGAGCTTTGCTCTTGTAAATATAGACTTTGGGTGACAATGACTTGTCAGTGTTGCTTCATGGTGTATAACAAGTGACCACACTCAGGCTAGAGTTGGATGATGGGAAAGACATGGTGGTGGAGGGGGTTGGTGTATTTGGGAACTATGGAATTTCCACTAAATTCTTCTGTGACAATAAATCATAAAGTCTATTGATGTTTTTAAGTATTCTGTGGGCAAGACCAAATATATGGGCATGTCTGGGTCTCAGGCAGCAGGGAGCGCTGAGGCCTGTCTCTGAGCCTTGTGTGCTGTGATCCCAGCTGGGAGCCACCTGGCTCTGGTTCTCACTGTGGCTTAGCATGTGGGTGCTCACAGGCCCTTGGGGAGCCCCAGGTCAGGCCCCACAGCTTTCACTCCATCCCCTCCTGGGGTGAGATTTCCAGACAAGGGTCAGCTTCAGGGTTCAGGCTGGGGCTGGCCAGCCAGGGGGAGGGGGCTGGTTTGCCTGAAAGGTCTCTCCCTCCCCTTGGGCTGCTGGAGGCAATAAGAGAGACTCGGGGAGCCCGGATGAGGGACACTGAGGACACTGCTGAGCAGGGGTCTCCACCATGGCCTGGGCTCCTCTCTTGCTCACACTGCTGGCTCACTGCACAGGTGGCTGGAGGTTGGGATCGGGGCTGGAGACGAGAGGACTGTGGAACCATGTATGGGCCCTGTCCACTGACCCCTCTCTCTCACCCCGTGTCTCTCTTCTGACTTGCAGGGTTCTGGGCCCAGTCGGTGGTGACTCAGCCATCTGCAGTGTCCTAGCCTGTGAATAAGACTGATACCATCTCCTGCACCGGAAGCAGCAGCAATGTTGGTGCTGGAGGTGTGTCCTGGTACCAGCAGCTTCCAGGCAGTGTCCCCAACGTTGTCATCTATGGTAGCAGTGCTCGGCCCGCGGGGGTCCTGTCCAGACTCTCAGGCTCCAGGTCAGGGAACATGGCCTCCCTGGGGATCTCTAGCCTCCAGGCTGAGGATGAGGCTGATTATTACTGCTCAGTGTGGGACCACAGTCTCAAAGCTCACACACTGCTCCAGGCCTGTGGGGAAGGGAGACCCAAACCTGCTGTCCCCTCAGCAATGGGACTTCCTGTGCAGCTCACACCCCTTGGCTGACAGAGTTGCTTCTTTGTTCATTTCTTCTAATAGTGGAGTCTTAGACAAGGCTAGGGAATTTTGTCTAGAAAAAGTGTCCTTGTTCTCCCAAATTGTGCCCGTAAACCCAACCCTACTCTGCAAAACATTGTCTGATTTTCTTCCGTTGGGCAGGATTTACTGCACACCTGGGGGCAGGCTGTCCTGGGAATTGAGTCCCCGTTGGGTCAGAAGCAGGCAGATTCCATGTGTTCCTGATCAGGATAGACAACTGTACAGAGATGCGTCCCTGCACAACCTCTGGTGAACACCAAGTATGTGCCAGGCATGACCCTTGGGCTTAGGTTCTGCGTGAGTGCGCTAGGGACAGTCTACGTCCTCATGTTGCTGAAAATGTCCTGGGAGAGAAAGAGGACAAAGAAGTATGAATAGCAACACAAATAAGATGTTTCTGGAGTGTCACCAAGGGTGAGGCAGTGAGGTGGACCTGGACCATTGGAGGGGTTGACAGGAAACCCCCGAATCTGATGTGCTGTGATGATGTCTCAGTGCTGCATAGATGATCAAGGAGCCAGAGGGGAGCGTGAGGAGGGGACCAGGCAGAGGCTGTTGACTGTGTCCCCATCAGACCCCTCCTCCTCAGGTCAGGGGTCCAGGCTCGGGTCCTGCTGGAAGAGCTGTGCTGAGAGGTCGGTCCCAGGGAGCCACCTCTCTCTTTCTGACAAGGCAGAGGTGCCTCTTTCCAATCCCTTCCCCTGTGGTCCTTGTTGATGGGCTCCCCCATTCCCACAAGCAGTAGAAGAAGAGGAATCCAGGGGAGGGCCGTGGGGTCTGACCCTGCTCAGCAAACTGGGGTCAGAGGGAGAAGGAGTGCCCCAGCCTTCCCAAGCCGTGGGATGTGGCCGGTCCAGGCTCTGTCTGCCTGCTATGCCAGCCGCAGGACACATCATTCCTCAGGGGCCAGGTCTCTGGTCACCCTGTCCTCCACTCATGTAAACCCATGAGGGAGGGTCAGGATCTAGGGAGGCTGCTGTAGGGAATGGAAGGGTGGGTGGGGGTGAGAAGGTTGCAGCCTAGTGATGGGCCCTGAGGTGAGGGATCTCCCCCATTATTGAGGAGGGGGCCGTGGAGCTGGCAGGAGTCAAGAGGGCCTTTTCTTCCCCCAGACGCGATACTCACATTGCCTTTCACGTGCTTTGTTGCCTGTAATGGAGCCAGAAAGGGGTGCTGTGGGCATGTGTATGAAGCACATGGGTGAGCCCAGAGCTGTGGACACAGCACCTGACAGCCATCAGGAGCAGCTCAGTAACGAGGGTCCAGACAACCACGGGCCTCTAACTGGGGTGCCAGTTTTGTCACAGAGGACAGCATGTTTTCAGGGTGTGAAGGTATGTGGGATAGAATGGAATAATCCATGTGGTTTTGGCCAGCAATCAGGGACAGAAGTCAGGGCCACCAGGGGCCAGCCATCAGTGTGCTCGCTAGAGGATACTCACCTGATAGGACTTGGGGCTCATCACCACCCAGGCTGCCTGTGCCCTTAGGTTAGCTCCTCTCTTCTTCCTCTGGCTCATTCCACCTGTGAAATCCCAGAGCACGGGAGCTGGACAGACGTACAGCAAGGGCGTATCTGAGTGCAGCAACTCTACCCACATGGGAATTTCTGGATACAAGGAGACTTTAGGGAGCCCAGTCTCTGTAACAGAGCTTTAGAGGTCAGAGTCTGCGTGTCCATCATGACCTGGGCCCCTCTCCTCCTCACCTCCCTCCCTCCCCACACAGCTGAGAGCCAGCCTCATCCAAGGTGGGTGGGAGATGTGCCAGCTCTGCTCCAAACCCTCACTCTCATTCACAGTGGACTCCTGTCCTGCTCAAACTCCTCTGGGTCCCTTTAGAGTGTCTGTGAGCCAGGCAGGGCTGACTCGGCCACCGTCTGTGATCAAGGTCCTAGAATGATGGCCAAGTTCTCTTATACTGGACACAGTAACATTGCTGGCAATGAGGCAGAAGCTTGGCTTCAGCAACACCTGAGCCATGTTCTCAAACTTCATTTCAATGGAAGAACAAACATCTAGCCCTCTGGGGTCTCCACTGAGTTTCTGGATGCAGGGCAAGCAGCCTGGCTTCCCTGAACATCCCTGGTTCAGGCTGAGGGGGAGGCTGTTTATTCCCGGTCAGCATGGAAAAGTAGCCTTGGAGTTGCACAGTGCCTCAGGTCAGTTGGTTAGTGACACCCCAACCCTGAGCTCCCAGGCGTCACCCATCACCTGAATACCATGTCACTGGTCCCTGAAGAGACAAGAGCTGGGTTTCCGCTGACAATCGTGTGGACCACTCAGGATTAGAAGACATAATAACGTGAGGATAAAAGGTCAGATCTGCAGGATTAGCAAGTGCATGGGAAGTATCATTATGGATCTATTTGGCCTTTGTGACAATATGTACATTCACGTGCTTTCCCAAAGGGGAAACACAGATTTCGGGTTTAAGTAAATGGATACTTATTTTCCAGGTCTTTCTGTTCCATTTGGAGATCTGAATTCATGTGTTCAGCTGGTCCATCTCTCTTCCCTCCAGGAGACATGTTCACCAGGGTCACCAGCCACCACCCTCCCCTGTTTCTTGGGCCTTGGCACATGTTCTGCCCTCTGACCCAGGGCTATCTCCCTTCTGCAGGGACATCAGTTGGGTCACCTTACAAGATCCCACCTTACATACCACAGCTGTGCTCAGACCTCTTTGTCCCGATTCCCGTGCACACCGCACATGCACATGGGCAGTACCCCTGTATGTATGTCCTCTGTCTTTTGGTAATTTTATGAGTATTATGGTTCTGAGTGCCTAAGTAGAGACCCCTCAAAGGGTTTCATTGGGCATCATGTAGACCTTTCCTACCTGGAAGATTAGACCCACAATATAAATAAGTGATTTTAGAAACAGGATATAAACACCTCTTATACTGAGAACAGAACAAATTCCTGCACAGCAGGACCTTTCTCTTTCCCAGGAGGGTCATTCTCAGGTTATGGAAACACAGGCATCAGGGAAGCCAGAGGTGGGAAAGGAGAGGTTCACCCAGAGACCAGCAGGGGGCACTGTGACACTGTGTCTGGGGCTTTCTGCAGGACAGGGGCATCCAGGTGGGCAGTCCTCCACTGACAGAAAGCAAGGACTGGGCCCCTTGCGTCCAGTGGGGCCAGGGCAGGTGTGTCCGGTCAGGACCTGGAGGAGTCCCTGGACCTGGGGTTGTGTGTGTTCCCCAAAGCTGCTGCTTCCAGGCCCACCCAGGGGGAACCCAGTGCATCAGTAAGTCTCTGTGTCCAAGGTCCACAGACCCTGTGTGTGCACATGGAGAAGAGGCGGGTGTGGGTCTCATTTGCATGAGCAGCCCCTCCTCTGTGGCCCTGTGGACAGGGGATAAGACAGGCCAGGGGCAGTCCAGCCCCAGCTCTGTGGCCTAAGAAGGGGGTGTGTCACCATGGCCTGGATCCCCGTCTTCCTCGTGCTCCTCTGTCACTGCACAGGTAGGGATAGGATCCAGGGCACCAGGGTGGGCCCGCAGCCAGAGTCAAATCCCTGTGGCTCAGCTCCCTAATCTCATGTACCCTGTCCCTTGTCTTCCGTCTGCTGTGTCTGTGTTTGCAGGTTCCCTGTCCCAGCCTGTCGTGACTCAGCCAGCCTCCCTCTCTACATCTCTGGGAGCCACAGCCAGATTCACCTGCACCCTGAGCAGGGACATCAATGTTGGAAGCTATTACATATACTGGTACCAACAGAATCCAGGGAGCCCTCCCCGGTATCTCCTGTACTACTACTCAGACTCCAGTACACAGTTGGGACCTGGGGTCCCCAGCCGCTTCTCCGGATCCAAAGATGCCTCGGCCAATGCAGGGCTTCTGCTCATCTCTGGGCTGCAGCCTGAGGACGAGGCTGACTATTACTGTGCAATCGGGCACAGTAGTGCTGGTCACAGTGACACGAACTCATGGGGAAGTGGGACAAATATCTCAGCCTGCTCACATCCCTGCACTCTGACTCTCTTCCAGTTGAAAATAACTTGAATGCACACTCACTGTCTTTGTAAGTAGCTTCTAGGTCACAATACCCTTCCTCATCTGTGTCCTATTCAAACTCTTTGTACTGTCATGAAAACAAACAAGCCAACAAACAAACAGGCAACAAAGAAAGCCACGACATTGCAGACATTTTGTCTGGTGGTTAAAGTGTAAAGCTCAGAGAATGTTGAGCTGGCCCTCTTTCTCTTTACAAAGGCACATCCACTGTCTTAGTTTTCTAATCAGAGTCTGGACCATTGCAGCAGGTGGACAGTCCTCCAGAATGTGGACTCTGTTCCTCCAGGGATTGGGGCAGAGGCACCCTTCCCTCCAATCTCCTGTGCTCAGAGCTGGCTGAATAGCTGTGTGTTCCAGGTAGGATGTACTAAATAAGATTGGTGCCCAGGGAAGACTCACAACAGAAGAAATAGCAGGCACAGAGCTGGCTGGGCAACCAGGCCAGCTACTTGCCCCTTAAATTGTGACGTCGGGCGGGGGGTGGTTAGCCAGGGGAGAAACTTTAGTTGTCAGCAAAACTCTCAGTGGTGCTTGTGAAGGCAACATGCAGGGCTCCATCATTGCTACAAAATGCTGGGTCTGCTCTTGGGAAGGTGGGAAGTAGATCCTACAGATGTGAATTTACCAAAGCTGACACCATCAGGCACTTTGGGTACCACTGTGGCTGGTTTCCTGAATTCCCAGGCCCTGACTCTGTGCTCTTCTCTTCTCCTGTGACATCAGGGCTCATCAGTGATCCAAGCAGCAGAGAGGCTGTGGGGCGACAGGGCAGGATGCCCCCTATCTGTGCACAAAGAAGTCCAGTCCTATGTCTCTCCAGAAAGAAGTTCTTCCATTTGTGACAACATGGACGAACCTGCCAGATATTACCCTAGGAGAAATAAGCCCTACAGAGAAAGAAAAAATGCTATATGATCTCATTTATATGTGGATTCTATAGGAAAAATAATTTTAAACATTACTGTCAAGTTTTACTGATGATGATAAGTTAGAATAGGGTACCACATACCAGGACAAGAAGGATATTTGTATTAGTACAGCTTCTTACATATAATTTGATTTTGAACTGATAATTTATAGTGATGAGAATAAACACAACAAAATTTATTATTTTAATCACTCTGTATTGTGCAATTCAGAGATACTGAGTATACTCACAATGTTTGTAACCACCACAACTGTCCATTTCCAGAGCTTTTTCATCATCCCGAGCACCCAACAGGGGAATGGGTAATCTGGAATGGCAGAGGAGCCAGGCCCCAGGAACCCATGCCAATGCAGGAAGCAGCAGAGGGCAGAGGGCAGCTCCCATGGGGGCTCTTGGCAGATGTGGCCTGACGCGGCTGAGAGAGTCTGTAGGCTGGGCTTCTTACCCCAGATTGACCATGTGGATGCATGCTGACCACCATGGCATGCGTACCAACGTGTCCCATTGCAAGGTGTCCAAGAATACCAGCTTACTTTCCCAGAGTGTGTCAGGAACACCAGTGAGAACCTTAGGATCTCGATTGGGTCACCTGCTGTATGATTCATGCATATGCCTATCTGAATCCCCTCCAAACTCCGTGTCACTTCTCCTCTAGGAACCTTGCAAAGGCCCTGTTTTCAGTGTACTTGCTCCCTGGTGGTCAAGGGGAACTTGCATTACCTTCTGGTCTTTGTATTCTGTGGCATCTATCTATGTGTGGCTTTCTAGGCCAGTTTCATACTGTTTGTATTCCTAGAACTTAGTTATAAATTTAAGCAGGAAGTATGGTGCCTCCAGATATTTATTCTTCTTTCTCAAGAAAGCTTGGACAATTTTAGGTCTTTTTCTGCCTCTATACAAAAGTCAGGACTTTTTTTTCTATTTCTGTGAAAAATATCATAGGAATTTTCATAGGAAGCCTTCAATCTATAGATTGTTTTGGGTAGTATGGACATTTTAAGGTTACTTTTGTTGTGGAAAACACTGGATATCAGAATTCTGGATGAAATACATAATACACACAGCTTCCATTATCTGCAATAGTCACAGATAAGATTCAGATTATTCTGTGACTTGTCATGTGCTTCAGCATTTTATAGTGACGGATGTGAATTGATAACTTTTCTCTTAAGTTTTAGGTCTTCTTCTTCATCTTGAAATCTGATGCATATAATTACACATTAACCACTGTCTCAAGAATAATTTTGGCTAATAGAATTGGATTTAATATGAATCTTTTTTTGACATTTATTTATTTTTGAGGGGGTGCAGAGAGAGAGGGAAACAGAGGAACAGAAGCAGGCTTGGCATTGATAGCAGAAAGTCCGATGCAGGGCTTGAACTCAGGAACTGTGCGATCACGACCTGAGCTGAAATCGAAAGTCAGATGGTTAACGGACTGAGACACCCAGGTGCCCCGAATTTACTATAAATCTTCACGTCTGATGTGAGTTAAGTCTCTGAACACAGTTGATGGCAAAGAAAGCAATGGCCGTATACGTATCACGAAACAATCTACTAACCATTCAGAAATGAGCATTGGATCACATTCTTATTCCACAGTGGGATGAAGTCCAATTTTGTGGCTTTTCTTTCACCTATTCTCCAGAAATTGTATGTTTTTCCATTTCCCCGGCCACCCTTTGGGTTCTTTCTGCTGCATAGCGACTACACAAGGCAAGGGTATTTTATAATGCCTCGGGATGGTCACACAATGTTTTCAGACAGTGCCATTTTCGTTCAGATTCTTTTTTTCCCTGATGTTTGGAGAAATCTCATAATTTAATGGTGATATCATTACCTTCCCCTCAAAACCAGCAGTTACATTGTTGCTACTTCAGATAATAGATGGCTTCCAAGAGCAAATGAGGATGACTTCCACAGCCTGGGGTGCCTCTGGTGTAGACTCCCCCACCTCTGGTCTTCTGCCCCGTGGCTATCAGGAGACAGGGACTAGGACTGAGTCAGAAGAGACCCTGTTTGTTCATACCCAGCGCGGGCTTTGAAATTTCCAGTGGACTCACTCCTGGAGGACTGACCACTAAGTTTCTCCAAAGAGACAAGAGGCCATTTCACTGGGGAGGGCAGAAAATATTCCCAGGGATGGGGTACATGTGGAATGAACTAGAAGCATGGGCAGGATATGAGAAGCAGATGCATGCCCTCAGTCTGCCTTTCCAGGGAAAACACTTGAGACTGAGGCCACCAGGGACATGGAGGAGATGACTCGGGGCAAGATGTCACCCTGTCACTCAGTGTCCCAGGCTCCCTGCAGTCATTGATTCTGTGTAGTCCCAATATATGCCTCTTTCAAGGTCTCCCCCAGGCGACATCAGGGTGACCAAGGGGCAGTAAAAGAGAGGAAGTTAATTTGCATGAAGCACCTCTCTTCCTCATAGGTCTGCAGGCATGAAAAGGCCCAGAGGAGACCCCAACCCAACCCAAGAACCTGAGGGGGCAAGACCTGTGAGGATCCCCACCATGGCCTGGATGGTGCTTCTTCTCAGGTTCCTTGCTTATGGGTCAGGTCAGGGGAAGAGACCCTGCTTTCTTGGAGGGCACATAAAATCAAGGTTTCAGGGTGACCCTTGCCTCTCATAATAACACATGTGCCTGCTTTTGGTTTTAGGAACCAATTCTCATACTGTGGTTATCCAAGAGCCATCACAGTCAGTGTCTGCAGGAGGCATGGTGACACTCACCTGTGGCTCTAGCTCTGGGTCAGTATCTATCAGTAACTTCCCTGGCTGGTACCAACAGACTCCAGGCAGGGGTGCCCACCCCCTTATCTACCACAAACAATCACCTGTCTCGGGTCTTTGATCACTTCTCCAGGTCCATCTCCAGGAACAAAGCCGTCCTCACCATCACAGGGGCCAGCTTGAGGATGAGGCAGATTAGCACTGTATGCTGTCTCCGGGTAGTGGCATTCCACAGTGATCTCAATCTATGGAGAAGTGCAAGCAGGGCTCAGAATGTCTCAGCCCTGAGCAGCAGGGGAGCAAGCGAGGGGGAGGATGGTCAACACCACCATGGGAAGGGAGGCTCCCTAGCCTGATTCTGCTGTGCAGTGGTTCATCCCGATGTGCCCATCCCATCTCTCCCAGTGTGTGTCCATCTCACCAGTGTGACCCCAAGACTGGGCTTCCTTTCCACATCTGCACATATAATGAAGGGGAGGGGGTTTAGCACCTAAATATATCAACAAATGGTCAGAGTCAGCAACCTCAGCAACCTGCTCCCTGTGAGATGCTTATTCAAATGACATTAAGAGCCATGTTGTCATTCACTAATCTGCTGATGGAGACCAACTGAATAAGTTATGCAGGCCAAGTCGTCAGTCAGGCAAATACTGTACACCCACATCCTTCCTATGGGGGACAGAACGTGTCGCTGCAGCCCTGGTTGTCTGTGATGTTTCCACGCCTCTCAACATGTCACACCGTGGTCTCAGTTTGGCACGGGGACAACAGACCCATCACCTGCCCTCTATCTGCTCTCCCACCTGACTTCCCCTGTGTCAGTCAGGGCATTCCTGTCTCTGTGGGCATCATCCTCTAGCCACCTAACTCTCTGGACCATCACTCCCTCTCCCACAGCCTGCGGTCCATTCAGTTACCTCCCTCTGTCCCACTTGGGGACACAACCCATTTCACCCTTCCTGTTTTCTCTGCTGTCATCTTCCCCCAACCATCCCCCAGGGTTGCCTTCTAATTCTCTTTGCCCCAAAATCTGTCTTAGAACTTCCTGCAGAACTAAACCTCTAATGAGCAGCACTGACCAGGAGAAGCCCAGCTGGAATGAAAAGACTCCCAGCACAGGGATAGGAATTTGCAGGATGGCCCCGCAGTGGTCCTACTGGACTCCCGGGCCCTGCTCAGTCCCCATACCCTCAGCAGCCTCATCAGAGTTTGTGGAGTCCTTTCTGCCATGCTCCAGAAAGGCACAAATTTCCATAATCTGTGTTCTTCTCTGTGAAGGTTTGTGACCGCTCACCAGGTTCCTGTTCACTCATCACCCAGAGTCAGCCTGCCCCCTAGGAGACCCCTGTGGGGGCAGATACCTTGCTCTCTGTTCCCTGCATCTTGTCATCAGCTCCACTGGGATTCCTAGACTGTCCTGGGTCAAGATTGCTCCTGTTCTTCCCACTATAGCCCCGCCCAAGGAAAAACCCGGTTCAGGGAGAGAACACCAGGACTGCACCTCCATCCTTCTCTGAAGGGTCTGTCTCACGTGATGGAAGCACAAACATCAGGGACGCAGGTAAAGGAGAGCATTGGGAGCAGTGGGAAAGAACGAGAAAGTGGAAAGAATGAGACGTTTTCCCGGAGAGCAGCAGGGGCTGCTGTGTGATCGTGTCTAAGGGTTTCTGCAGGACGGGGGATCCAGCTGCCAGCCCTGCACTGACAGGAGGCCCCAGGTCTGGGCCCCCTTGTTTCCTGTGGGGACAGGGCAGGTGTGTCCCGTCAGGGCCTGGAGGAGTCCCTGGACCTGGGCCTGTGTGGTCCCCACAGCTGCTGCCTCCAGGCCCACCCAGGGGGAACGCAGTGCATGAGGAAGTCTCCAGTCCAAGACCACAGACCCTGTGTGTGCACATGGAGAAGAGGGAGGGGTGGGTCTCATTTGCATGAGCAGCCCCTCCTCTGTGACCCTGTGGACAGGGGATAAGACAGGCCAGGGGCAATCCAGCCCCAGCTCTGTGGCCTAAGAAGGGCGTCTCTGTGTGTCACCATGGCTTGGATCCCCATCCTCCTCGTGCTCCTCTGTCACTGCACAGGTAGGGACAGGATGCAGGGCACCAGGGTGGGCCCGCAGCCAGAGTCAAATCCCTGTGGCTCAGCTCCTTAATCTCATGTACCCTGTCCCTTGTCTTCCTTCTGCTGTGTCTGTGTTTGCAGGTTCCCTGTCCCAGCCTGTTGTGACTCAGCCAGCCTCCCTCTCTGCATCTCTGGGAGCCACAGCCAGACTCACCTGGACCCTGAGCAGGGACATCAGTATTGGAGGCTACTACATATACTGGTACCAACAGAATCCAGGGAGCCATCCCCGGTATCTCCTGTACTACTACTCCAGTACACAGTTGGGACCTGGGGTCCCCAGCCGCTTCTCTGGGTCCAAAGATGCCTCGGCCAATGCAGGGCTTCTGCTCATCTCTGGGCTGCAACCTGAGGACGAGGCTGACTATTACTGTGCTATATATCATGGCAGTGGGAGCAGCTATCGTTACTCACAGTGATTCAGATAAGCAAGAAGTGAGACAAAAACCCCTGCATCTCTTTTATTGAGAAGCTTCAGTGGAGGCTTGTGTATGGGACACCACTGTGGGAACACCTGTCTTTGAGGAGGAAGGAGTGACACAGTGTTATTGCCTGAGACAGCACAGGCATCCTAGGAGTGCACACAGGTGAGGGAATAGAGCCCAATACACATGCCCCAGGGTCTACAATATGTAGACCCTTTATGATTATACAAACCCAGTTGGAGGTTTTAGTCACATTTGGTTTGCAGAAATGACTGAGTTTAGATCTCGTAGCTGAAGCCCAGAGGGTATCTGTGTCCTGCTAAAGGGTCAATCAGGGAACATAAAAAAAAGTCTACGGTTTGATTGAACGAACTTCCTCCCCCTGGGACCTGGCAACATAAGGATGGTTTTCCTGGAAAGAAACCTGGTCATGGCTACGCTGCCTTCTTTCTCTCTTAGGACCTGTGGCTTCAATACACATATGCCTAATTGTTGCCCCCACCCCCCGCCCAGTTCAATCCACTTTTTAAGTTTGTGTCTCCCAGAATGCAACAATTCCATATATGAATGATGGTTCAACAAGGATTCCAGCCCAGGGCACCAGAGGATCCCCTCCTCCTAAATCCCATGGACCAGGCCACCAAGGAATTTCATTCAAATCACCTGTCAGCATGTTAGTATAATACCATGCTCTGGTCTATAACTGCACAGAACCCCAGACGGACAGACAAGGTTATGTATGGACAGCACACCCCCACTGTTCAACATGAGCCGCTACTGAAGATGAGATCTCTGCCCAAATGGCAAGGATTTGTCATTGTTGATCTAGCAAGCGGGAACATAGAGGCCAGTTTTAGGCGACAGGCTTGAGCAATGGTCACCTGAGTATGGTAGAAGGTCCCACAGTGACGAGTGGGCTGGATGCAAACAGGTCCGTTAGACAACTCACCTGAAAATATCTATAAGCCCTAGCTGACTCCTACCCAGACACAGGTACCAAAAAAGGAAAAAAAAAAAAACAAATATTTCACACCTCCTTACCTTCCCCTCTTGACCACAGCCCCTACCACTGCCTTCTGGGAGACCATCTCTGCTTTGCTGTCCTGCCTGCTGCTCCCTTACAGTGTATTCTCTAAACTTCTATCTCCTTTGCTCTGCTTGGGTGAATTCTTTCACCACCCATGCTGCTGGCCTACACCTGAATGGGTTGCCCAACAATCCAAAGTTTACTCCTAAATTAGTCTAAGAAAGCAAAAACCTTTGTTGCACAGGTGGTAAGGAGGCTGTAGTGAAAATGGCATCCCCAGTCTCACGGGTAATTATGACACAACGGTGCCACAAGCCCACTAAACTGGGACACCGGGCTGGTGCTCCTGGAATAGACTTTCCAGCACAAACAAACTTGAAGGTTGAGGTGACAGATGTTTCCTAGGGTCTGGAATCTCTCATGACTAACTCCCCCAACAGCAGGCTCATCTGGACCAAGAGAGAGACAGAGGCATAGACAGACAGAGGGAGAATGTTCTCCAGTCTGTTTGGTTGGCCAAAGAGTTGCACCCAAACAGGTACATTTTCCAGATTGTGAACACCAGGCAGAATATGCTCACTAGTCATAAAGCCAAGATATTAAGGTCATACAGGATGAAAGAGAAATCCACATCCATTTCTAATAGTAATAATAATAATAATTATTATTATTAGTTTATTCTGGCTAGGCCTTGGTTTCTTGCAGCCACACTAATCCCTAGGAGGGATGTGGCATGGGGTTGGGAACTGAGGGGTGCTTTACAGTATACCTTGTTTCATGGAAGTTTTCCTCAGATTGACAGATTACCTAGTATCAATCTAACTTATTCCGCGACCAATTTATACTAACACATGTGTCTTCTTGAAGTGCTGAGTGCTCTAAATGCTTTGAAGACCTAAGCTCTGGGGAACTAGATGGCTCAGTTGGTTAAGCATTACACCATTGGCTCAGGTCATGATCTCATGGTTCATGGGTTCGACCCCATATAGGGCTCTGTACTGACAGCTGAGAGCCTGGCGCCTGCTTCCAATTCTGTGTCTCCATCTCTCTCTCTGCCCCTCTCCCGCTCACACTCTGTCTCTCTCTCTCTCTCAAAATAAATAAATAAATAAATAAATAAACACAGAGAGTGTGAAGGTGGGGAATGGACAGAAGCCTGAGACAAAGGAGAGGTGACAGGGTGCGCATCCAAGAGGGTGTGACATTTTTCTGCTCAGGAGACTAGAGAGCAGGATGCAGCCATTTTAGCCTGTAGCAGACCCACACTTACCCACCCCAGTGAGCGAAGCAGCACCACTAAATGGAGAATGGAGCCATTACAAAGAGCCCTATCCATCTGCAACCTCTGGACACATCCCCCAGAACAAGACAAACCCCTTCCATGGGCTGAATCTGGGGACCATATTGTGCTACAAAGTTTCAGCTCTAGGAGAAACTGGATCTAGCTTCTTTCAATTTCATTTTGTTTGCTTGTTCGTTTGTTCTTTTGTTTGCTCCAGTTTTTGTTGTTGTTTTTATTTCTTTTCTTTCTTGGATAAAAAAAGAACAAAACTTTTTACTCTGTTTTATTTTCTTCATTTTGTATAATTTTAATTTTTAAAAAATATTGTAAATTTGTAAACTGTTTTTCTTTTCTCTTTTTTCTCTTTTCCATCAAGTATCTCTTATCAAGCAGACGAAAACACATCTAGCATCTAGCTTCCTTTCTTTGCTTATTTTTAAACATTTGTTTAATTTTTAATTTTTAATTTTAATTTATTATTAATTTTCCCCAAAGTGGCAAGATGGAGAAATTCACCCCAAAAGAACGTAAAAGGAGAAATGATGGGCAGGGATGTAATCAACACAGATATAAGTAAGATGTCTAAATTAGAATTTAAAACCATGATTATAAGAATACTAGCTGAGGTTGAAAAAAACATAGTAGACCCCTGAGAATCCCTTTTTGCAGAGACAAAAGAACTAAAATCTAGTCAAGCCCAAGTTGTAAATGCTATAACTGAGATGCAATCTTGAATGGATGCCATGACAGTGAGGATGGATGAAACAGAGCACAATCAGTGTTATGGAAGATAAAATTCTGGAAAATAATAATGCCGAAAAAAAGAGAAAAACAAAGGCAAAAGATCACAATACAGGATTTAGAGAACTCAGGGACTTACTAAGAGGAATACGTTCATATCATGGGCGTCCCAGAAGATGAAGAGAGAGAAAAAGGGGGAGAACATATATGTGAGCAAATTATAGCTGAAAAGTTCCCTAATCTAGGGAAGGTACAAACATCAAAATCCAAAAGGACAGGGAGCACAAATTAGATTCAACACATAATGACCATTACCAAGGCATATCATAGCTAAATTCACAAAATACACAGAAAAACTAAGAGTCATGAAAGCAGCATGGGGGAAAAGGTCCTTAACCTCTAAGGGAAGACAGATCAAGGTCGCAGCAGATCTGTCCACAGAAATTTGGAAGGCCAGAAAGGAATGTCAGGATATACTCAATGGGCTGAATAGGAAAAATATGTAGCCAAGAATCTTTCCTCCAGGAAGGCTGTCATTCAGAATGTAAGGAGAGATAAAGAGTTAGAGAAACAGAAGCTAAAGAATTTGTGACCACTAAACAAATCCTGCAAGAAATTTTAAGGGGGAGACTCAGAATGGAGAAGACTCCAGGGTGCCCAGCCTCTTCGCTGGATCCAAAGATGCCTTGGCCAAGGCAGGGCTTCTGCTCCTCTCTGGGTCGCAGCCTGGGGACGAGGCTGGCTATTACTGTGCTACAGCTTATGGCAGTGGGAGTGGCTTTCATTGCTCACAGCGTCTCAGATAGCGAGCAAGCGAGAGAAAATACCTGTGCACAAAGATCATGATTCCGAGCATCTTTTCAGTATGAAACTTACCTGGAGACAAATGCACATGGGATTCTTCTGCAGAAAGATCTTTCCTTGAACAGGGAAAATAGAAATGCTCATGTTTGAATGTAATGTGAGAAAAAATTGGGCATCCCGGGAAGACACTGACAGTTGACATAACAGAGGCCAACCGCATGTCCCCACGGGGTCTGGAGAAGATGCACAGAAATAAATACTGTGTCTGCACCTGAACGTGCTGCCCAGCAAACATTCATCTACACATCAGTGTCACCATGTGGTCCTTAAAGGGCTTTGTGTCACTACTGATGTACCCACAGGTGATATATGGACAATAACCCTAGTCTTAGTCAAAGTGCCCTCTGTCTGAACCAGCTATTGTGAATCTGGACCAGATCCTGCAGACTCTCCCTGCCAACACCCCCCAAACCCTCCTTCCTCTTTTCCCATCTGTTCCCGTGTCCCTCAGACGCTCAGTCTCTACCTCTGGCTCTTCAGGTCTGACCTCCATCTCCACGTTAGGATTTCAGAGGAAACTAGAAGTGATCTTGCTGTAGTTTCCTATCTCCAGGCTCCATCCCTCGGGAGGAAAATGGACAGAACATACAGCTGCATGTAGTCCCCTCACATTCCCTTCTGGTTCTCGGACAACTGGGGAGTCCCCTGCCCCTCTGTCAACCCCTTTGGATCAGACCCCCAAGCAGCTTCACCTCCATCCCTGCCCCATTACACAGGAGTGTCTGTGTTTGGAAGAAGCAAACCTCTCCCAGCCTGTGCTGACCCACATCTACACCCTGAGAAGTGACACCATATATAGGCACTGGCAGAAGGCAAAGAGCCATTCCTGGTTTCTGCTGAGATTCAAATCAGAGTCAGATGCACTCCAGGGATCTTGGGTCTCCTATCATTTTCCGGATCCGAAGATGCTTTGACCAGTTCAGGTTTTCTGATATCTCTGGACTCCAGCATGAGGAGAAGCTGACTATTACTGTCTCATATGCCACGATAGTGCTAATGCTTATGTAGTGCATCAGTCCCATTGGGAAGTGAGACAAAATCTCCCTTCACTCTCTGGGTCTGGTGACGTTACCCTTCAGGTGGCTCAGGGGGTGACTTCTGTGCTCAGATCTTCAACAGACCCTCCGTTGTCCCAGAGACAGATGATGTGACACTGTCATATCCTTTCCTTCAGTTATATTTTTACACTGATGACCCATTCTCACCGTGTTCATGTTTTCAAATGCAAACTTTGTTTCTGAGAGATAAAAAAAAAATATTCAGTGGAGATGTCCGAGAACAAAAGGTGTTGATTCCCAATCAGCTCTAGGGCTCAGTCGCAGATGGTTTGGGTCTGATTGCTTCAATTCTGGCCTTCTGGTTACAAAGACAGAATGAGGAGATAAATGGTAGTCTACAGAGAGGCAATAAACCATCAATATATAAAAATAAAAGCAGTTCCATTTATAGTGATATAATTATGCAATTCTTAAGGATGTATTTTGGAAAAATTGAAAGCCTTGTATATGGAAAACTACAAAGCATCGTAAGAGAAATTAGAGAAAACTGGAACGAATAAATAGATATTCCTTGCTTGTGGATCAATATGCTGAACTGGGTTAAGGCAAGAATTCTTTCTTTTTTTTCAAGTTTGTTTTTGAGAGAGAGAGAGAAAGAAAGAGGGGAAGAGAGAGAGAAACCCAAGCAGACTCTGCACTGTCAGCACAGAACCCTCTGATGGGCTCGATGCCATGAACCATGAGACCACAACGTGTGCAGAAATCATGAATAGTATGCTGTGCCACCCTGGTGCCCCAGAAATCATTCTTTCTAAGATTGTCATTCAGTAGCTGGTGTCAAAAGCACCCTAGCACAAAACAGACAAAAAATGGAATATGTCACACAAATAAGTAGAAAACTATTTCAAAGAAAATAAAAAAAATAGTATTCAGTTATATACATGTATCACAAGAAATACACACAACGATGAAATGGGGTGTATTGTGGGGATGCAAGGCCAGTTTTATATTAAACAATCAGTCAATGTAATCTCCAATATTAACAGACTAAATAAGGAAAAAATATGGGGCACCAGGTTAGCTCAGTTAAGCATAGGACTCTTGATTTCAGCTCAGGTCATGACCTCAGGGTTCCTGAGGTCAAGTGCTCCATGGGGCTCCACGCTGACAACATGGAACCTGCTTGAGATCCTTTCTCTCCTCTTCTCTCTCCCCATCCCCAGCTCAAGCTATCATTCTCTCTCTAAATAAATAAATGAATACACTGAATTTTAAAAATTATTTTTAAAAAACCTGGTCTTATCAATCAATACAGAAAAAGCATTTCACACAATGCAAAACCTATTCATGACAAAGAATGAGAATGAATGAATGAATGAATGAATGAATGAAAAAGACAACATTTGTCAGAGAATGAAAATAGAAGAGCACATCCTCAGCTTGATAAAGAAAATGATGAAACACCACAGCTAACACACACTGAGGTGAAGCTCTGAAAGCTTTTCCCCCAGGGTGGCAACCAAGGTCATCATGTCCAGTCTCAACACTGCTGTTAGCCATAGGACTGGATGTGCCTGACCAAAGCATAAGGCAAGTCAAACAATGAGAGGCATACAGACTAAGGAGAACAAGAGCCAATTGTCCCTATTTTCAGGCCAGAGGATGGTATACGGGAAAAATACAAAGGGAGCTATGAATATGTATGTAAATATATGAATTCAAAGGGTAATAAGCAATTTCAGGAATGTGGCGGAACACAAGATCAACGTAGAAAGATCATTTAGTTGCGTCTATACGAGCAATAAACTTTTGAAAAACAAGGTAAAAATAACACTTCAAACCACTCCATGATGAAGTATTTGGGTGAATATTTAACAAAACATGTACAGGACATGGATGCTGAAATCTCGACAATGCAGGGAAATGTGATCAAAATGGATCCAAAACCGTGGAGGAATATGTTGTGTTTAAGGATTAGAAGAGTCAATATAGTAGAGATGACAATTCTTCCCAACTTGTAGAGAAGAGTAATTCAATTCCTATCACAAGACAGAGTGGTGTGGATGGAAGGTAGACACAGTGGCCAATGTAACAGAACAGAAAACTCAGAACCAAACTCACAAAAGCATGGATAAGAAATATTTATGGATACTTATGGATAAGAAAACCTTATTGACAAGGGTGCAGAAGCCTTTCAGAGGAGGAAGGATGGCCTTTGAACAAATGTCCACAGAACCACTGGATATCCATCGAGAGAAATGAATCTCACCGAAAACTCTGACCTCATAAAAAAATTCACTAAAAGGCTTATTGACATACTGTAAAGTATACAGTTGTAAACATAAAAATGGAAAAAGTCATCAGGCTCTAGGGTTTGTATAAACATGTTTAGATAAGACCCCATTAGCACAAGCCATAAAAAAACTGATACATTGGACTTCATCAAAGATAAATTCATTGTTTTCCCTTTCCTTGATAAATCACTTAGCCAATAAATGAGCTAAAAAATCGCAGATTAAAACAAAACCCAATTTATTGGACACTCGTTGGCATCCATCGCTACAATGCATAGGAGCCGAAAAACATTCCCAAGGTTTACAGATGCTACCTCGCACACCAGTGCAGGGAAATGATGTCTGCAGTATCTTCTGCCAGATGTCAACAACTTACCACTAACGGGAGGTAATGTTTGCAACTCACAGAGACCAGGACTCCTTCTGAGCATGAAAAACACTGCAGTCATCAAGGGCAGTATTATGGGATCACGTTGGCCATGATTCAGCTCAAGGATGTGTGAACAAAAGGAGCTGAGGAAGCCAGCTGGGCTCTCAGGGCTGTTGGACACAGTGAGTATGTGCCTGTCAGTCAAGAGGGGGCGCTTTGGGAGTACCCTGTGGTGTCTTCACAACTGCTCAGAACCTGGGCCTGGGGACTGGGCTCTGGGCTCCCTCATGGGAAGTCGGCACGTGTGTCCCTTCTGGTGTGGCAAGGTCCCCCGAGCAGGGACCTGTGCGTTGTGCATGCAGGTGCTTCTTCCCAGGGTTCTCCCCAGTGGTGAAACCAACCTCCATCGTCCCCAGGGTGTGTCCTTCATCTGGGCTGAAGCACCAGGGCTCAGGGAGGGGCTGGGCAGTCACTAGATGGACTTCATTTGCATGGACAGCTCCTCCTGTGGCAGAGGGTGGAGGAGAAAAGGAGGCCCGGGGCAGCCCAGCCCAGTGTGGGTACTAGGGTCTATGTCACCATGGCTTGGACTCTTCTACTCCTCATGCTTCTGTCTCAATGGACAGGTAGGGGCTGGCTTCAGGGACACAGGGGGATCTCAAAGGATGCTTGCCATGTTCAGCATCCTGGGACATTTTGCCTGCATTTCAGGTTCTATCACTGACGAGTGTCTGTGTTTGCAGGTTCCCTGTCCCAGCCTGTGCTGACCCAGCCGTCCTCCCTGTCTGCATCTCCGGGAACAACAGCCAGACTCACCTGCACCCTGAGCAGTGGCTACAACGTTGGCGGCTACCACATATACTGGTACCAGCAGAAACAAGGGACCTCTCCCCAGTATCTACTGAGGTTCTACTCAGACTCAAATAAGCACCAGGGCCCTGGGGTCCCCAGCCGCTTCTCTGGGTCCAAAGATGCCTCGGCCAATGCAGGGCTTCTGCTCATCTCTGGGCCGCAGCCTGAGGACGAAGCTGACTATTACTGTGCTATATATCATGGCAGTGGGAGCAGCTCTGGTTACTCACAGTGTCTCAGATAACAAGGAAGTGAGACCAAAACCCCTGGGTCCACAGACCTTGCCTCCGAGCCTCTTTTATTGAGAAGCTTCTGTGGAGGCTCCTGTAGGGGAGAGTCCTCTATGGTGAGACCTGTCCTTGAGGAGTTTGAAGTGACACACAAGAAATTTAATAGAGAACATATGGGAATCAACAGAGACCTAGAAAGTCAAAAGACATGCAGACAAAATGAGATCTATGTTTTTCTGAATTACATGGAAGGAGGTAGGGGTCTAGTATTCAATGCAA
>NW_026526797.1:0-90000 GCF_024362965.1 Panthera pardus
GAAGGAAGGAAAGAAAGAAGGAAGGAAGGAAGGAAGGAACCATACAATGAACTTTTCAAACAAACAAGGTACAGGAAAACAAACAACCTGAATAGAAAATAAGTCAAAAACATTACCAGACACTTTGCACAAGATGATATTACCAAGGTCACCTGGACCGGAAGTTCCCATCAAAGAACTCACATATGAGTGGTAGAGAGGTGGAGATAAGGGGGACTGTGTCCCTGAGGTCACAAGCCTTGTAGCTCTGGGTTGGAATAAAAAAGTTTGCTGGAAAGGTTCCCCCTCCCTGCCTGAGGGTGTCACTAAGGGAGTGACAGCCCAGCCCTGAGAGCAGAGGGAGATTATATGTCACATTCTTACGGGCCTTGGCCTTGTGAGAGCAGCACTGAGACTGCTTTCCCAGAATCAATGTACCAAACAGTATCAGCTGCAGATTGGAGCCCAGAGATGGTTGGGGACTGTGCTGCCCACGGGGACAGAGACTCAACCTGGGATGCTTGGTCATTGGCCTTGTTCCAGGAGAGCCCTCCTGCCCCCACACCACAGCCATCCCACAGTCCCCTGTGTCCCCAGGTGTCCACTGTGATGACTTTCAGTGGAAAAGGCTAAAGCCTAGAACATAAGCGACAAGAGGAGAATGTTTCTCTGGAGGATCTACTGTCCAGATAGTTCTTGGGAAACAGATTCTGGGGCATAAGAAAAATGATTCTATATTCTGAAGTTTGCAGGAAGTCTCTGGAAGAGAATCACACCTCCTGAGAGGCTGAGGGAGCCCTGCTGTCATCTAGTTTTTAATAGATCAACTTTTATCACAACCAATTTTTTGTGACAATTATGACAACCAAGGTGTCAAAGTGACCAGGCAGGAGGCAGGGGGGAGAGATAGCACCCCCTCCTGTCCAGGGTGAAGGTGAGTGGGAGGGTTTTTGGAATAGGAAAGAAACTGCATTTTCTCTTTTCCTTTCCCTGCTGATTTCTTCACTTCCTTATTCCCCTTGTCCCTCCTCACTTACATCAAGTCATGGGTCACCATTATCCCCATACTCCATCCCTCATCACCCACCAAGGATTAGTCTCCTCACCTCACTAGCCCCCTCCCCACGCCCATGGAATCCACCAGGATGCTTCTTCTCCCCCTAAATCTGCCAGCTGACTGTGGCTGCAGGTGCACACGCCATGCTGACGGCTCCCACTATGGATTTATGAAACTCCCTCCGGGGTGTCCCTAGTTCAGACACTCCATGACCCTTCACTTCCCACATTCTCTCCGTAACTCATTGGTATGTCTTGCCCTGTCTTCAATACATAGTCAGATTGCCCTCAACTTCCTTGAAGTTAGAAAGTATCTTCTATCCAGACTCCAAAGTAAAACATAGAAGATAGAAATGAGATCACCAGCTAAAAAGGTTAACATGTTTATGGTTAGTTTTCTTATTGAAGACAAAAGTAAACATTCGCCAGTTTTTTCAAATGTGCTTTCATATACTTCAGGGAATTTTACAATTTCCTCTAAAATACAAATTGCACACATCTCAACATGTTTATTCAGCACTTTAACTTTTTTTGGTAATCTTATTAGGACTATTTTCATTATTTTTAACTTATGAAAAACTAAATGAATATAGAAAAAAATAGTACACATAAAAAAGAGAACAGAAGAATTAACTTAAAAGAAGTCCAAATGTGAACAGTAATTGCTTAAATAATTAAAGACATAAGTAAAAAAAAAATGAGGGATTTAAAAAAGTAAAACTCTTATTTAAAATTTTATTAAAATAATACGTTTTATTTTACATACTTCTGATGATTTTACTGAATTGTTTTTTTTCAGTAAAATATTTTTAAATTTAAATGCCCTGAGCCTTTTATATAACATATTTCATTTCTCAAATAAAAACCTTATTCTTTCTTATTACACTTTACTGCTGTTTTTAGTTACATTCTTTTTGTATTCGTAAGAAGTTGAAGAGAAATATGAAGTGTATTGGTCATAGCACTTAGCTCTGATAACTTTTCCTTTTATGTCAATGTTAGATATTAGATAAAGTATGAAATAAAATAATTTATTTTTTACATCTGCATCAACCATTTTAGGAGGTATTCTTTTGTTATTATTTTTTATATTAAAAATATGGAAAATTCTGGTGCTCATTATATTAAAAATATGGAAAATTTAGAAACAAAGAAATTGGAAATACCCATGACAGCTGTTAAAAACACACCAACAATTAAGAAGACAGAGGAAACTACACAAAATTCACACCTTCCGTAAAGCATGAGATGGACCGAGTGGCAACTTCGCACAACCCGGAAGTGAAAATCAGCAAATAAATAAGCGCTCAGACTGGAAACCCTGGCGGCTTCACTCCCGTGCTCACACTACAAGTCAGGAGCATCAGTGGGAAGAAAAGTGAGTTCCAGAAAAAGCTGTAGGAGACAGAAAGGGAAGGCGACTAGTGGCCTGAACCAGCATGAGAGAAGAAAGTCCCTTGAATGTGAAGACACAGGCCGGCATGTGGGGAGACCTGAGCCCTGACCACGGGACATGCATCCAGGAAGAGCAAGAGGGAGACAGGAGGTCTCAGTTGCAGAGCTGTGGGCACAGGGGGTGAGAAAGTCAGGAAGGGACTCTGGAAACACCTCAGTCAAGGGAAATGAGGGGCAAGAACATTTGGCATCCACCAGGCACGAGGGAATAGGAACCAGGGAAAGGAGACACAGCCTGCATCCTCTCCAAGGGTAAAGCAAAAATGCATGACACCAAAACCAGAAAAACAGTCTCATAACACACAGTATTATTTTTCATAACAGAATACAGCAACTACTGGCTAAATTGTTGAACAAAAAGAAGTCTGTACAAATATATAACATAAATCATGGAAGGGGTGAATTGATATTGGAAGATAAAAATTGAAAAAGAATGAAATCCTTAATTATTGTATAAACCACTAAGGAAAAGTAAGTGATTACTGTTTTGACAGCCGATGCCATTAAAACTGGAACCATACAGATAGATCGGCATGGTTGCTGCACAAGAGTGAAAAGCAACCAAGTGAAGCAATCCATATATTTACAGATGGTGGTGTTGATGTTCCCGCAACAATGCACACATTCTTAATGCCAGTGAGTGAAGTGCTTACAGTGGCACCTGTTCTGTGATTCAGCACCTGTGAAATGTGCGCAAGAGGGAAGTCACTGCAGACAGGAAGGAACCGGTGGTGACAAAGGGGTGAGTGCAGAGAGGGGCAATGGCGTGACTGCTAGTGGGTCAGTGTTTTTTCCGCAGGTGATGGAAATGTTGTCGATTCGATCATGATGATGTTTGCACAACTCCGTAAATATACTACAGACTGCTGGGTTGTATACTTGAATGAGTGAACTTGGTGACATGCAAATTATCTCACTAGATTTGTTTTATTTTTAGGAAAAAGAACTTGAGGTGAGAGGCAGGGTGAGTCAAGCCCGGGTGGTGGTGTGTGTAAAGGCTGGAGGAAACACCTGAACATGTGGAATCCCAATGCCAAGCAGCCAGGTCCAAATCCAGATCTACTGACGTCAGGTACCCTGAAGGTGCCCATCCTGCCATCCACCACCTGACCACCCTGCCTGCCCTTCAGGCCCCTCTCCATCTCCTGCAGCAGCTTCCCGGGGGAATCCAGCTTTCTCCCCAGTGCACCCCCATCCTGCACCATAACCAGGGCATCCGGGAGGCCAACCCCTAGGTCCCTACCTGCTCCCTACCCACCACCTGCTCCTGGCATTCCTCCTGTGAATCCCTTGGCACCTGGCATGGAAAACAGATGGAAAAGAAAACATGGAAGAAAATGAAGAAAGTTCTTACAGATATACAAATACAACAAGCATGGTAAGCATTCCTCCTCCTCCTCCTCCTCCTCCTCCTTCTCTTCAGACCGAGTACAGGGCCTGGACCCTTCCCTCAAGCCTTTCTGGTTCTGCTCTCCCACCAAGCTTTAGATGCGAACTTATACTGGAGAAAATTAGCCCCGTCCCTTCCCCCTTCACCCCCAATCTGAGCCTTACTCTGCTATGCAGCCCTACTGGCTGGGGATATTGGATTAGAATGACCATGGGCCAGCAAAGACTGTCTTCTCACTACATGGATGGACGTTTCAGCCGATGAGTTTAGTAGAACTATTTTTGGAAGATGATGAGACTTCGGAGCTAACTACTCAAGACGAGTACAAGATCTGTCAAATGCGATTTTTTAAAACATTTTTTGTAATATTTGTGGTGTCATGGGAGGTGTTGTGGAGATTTAATTATGGAAAAGAGAAACTCTACCATTGTAGTGATGGTTGGCAAACGTTGGTGATTTACTGGCAAATACATTTCCCAGCAGGCCTTTATTGACCCTACTACCTGGAAGGCTGCTGGGAGGTGGAGTCCATTGGGTTGATAAGCTCTGCCTGCCCTTTTGGAACCTAATCTCACTGGAGTCTTGGGCCCTTCTCTTTCACCAGCTCTCATTTAATCCAAATAAAGCTCTTTATCCAAGGAAGAAAGGAAGGAAGGAAGGAAGGAAAGAGGAAAGGGAGAGAGATAGAGGGAGAAAGAGAGAGAAGAAAAGAAAGAAAGAAAGAAAGAAAGAAAGAAAGAAAGAAAGAAAGAAAGAAAGAAAAAAAGAAAAAAAGAAAAAAAGAAAGAAAGGGAGACAGGAAAGGGAGACAGGAAAGGAAGAAAAAACAACATGAGAGGCAACTACTGTCACTGACCCTTTAAATTTCCTCTGTGCTCAGAGTCAGACCCTCAGACCCTCCAGGGTCTCCAAGGCCTCCCTGTCTGTTTCTCACCGGCAGTCCTGGGGGTGACAAAGACAGCTTTCTGTCTCAGGTCCCCATGGGCCTGCAGCAGTATGTCAGAACTGATGCTTCTGCCCCATGTTGAGCACTAACAATATGGCTCATCCTCAGGCTGTAGGCTGAGAAGGTCCTAGAGGCCTTGTTCCCAGAGTAGCAGCCAGAGAACCGAGCTGAGATCTCCAAGGGTCCATTTCTTCTGAGCCCCACAGTTGTGGTAACGCTGAGAGAAATCTCTTGGAAGCAGCCCACATAATTTGCTCCAACACTGTTGCTAATTCCCGTACAGGTGAAGGTCACCTTGTGCCCCTGAAACCCTGACAGGGAGGCCTTCTGTGTCGGGGCACACTGTGCCCAGGACCCTGCAACAGAGCAGTGGAGACACGGACAGGCAGGTCCTGAGGGAATGCCTCCAGCTTGTTCTTCAAAAGAGGGGAAGAAGGAGGCCAGCACACCCCAGCCCAAAATCACTCGCCTTGCTTTCCACAGCCAGTCACCTATGCGGAGAACAAGGGGGGTGAGGACGAGAGGGGTCCAGGTCAAGGTGGAGACAGCCCAGGCTGTGCCCCTGACTGAGCCCACCAGTGAGAGAACTGCACAAAGCCTCTCTCATCCCCTCCCCACTTTGGAGAGCAGAGAGGAATCCTTCATGCAAATCACTCCCCTCCTGGGTCCTGAAACCTACTCACTGAATATGGTGACAGCTGAGTTGGGGGGGGGGGGCTGGGGAGCCAATCGTGGGCCCCGGTGAGCATAGAGCAGAGGGTACAAGGCAGGGTTCCAGGACTGGGTGCCCAGCTGAGACACCCCCCAGCCATCCCTGCACCTCCCCCAATGCACAGGGACAGACCTCCAGCGCCCCCTGCTGCCTCAGAGTTCAGACTCACTTAGGACTGGGAGAAGGAACTAGAGTTGAGCAGAGAGGGACCCTCTGGACTTGAGCTTGCCTGGCAACCCATCCATCCCTACACAGGGTCGGGGGCTTCTGATCCCCCAAGTGCGACCTCCTGTGTGGCAGGCACCACCACACCTCAGTCCTTACTTCAGAGCTGTGGCTTCCTCAGCATGAATCACTCTGTGCCCCCCCCCCCCCACCACTTAGATAGTTGTGTTGTTGGGACGTCAGGTGAGGGACCCCCTCAGGGAAGTTGTGTCCTTCACTGAGGGATAAGAAGGGCAGAGGGCAGGGTCACCACTCCACAGGCTGTATCAGGAAGGCCTGAGGAGACATCCCATCTCTTTGTCATGCCAGGTCACTTCCCACCCAGGCAAGCCAGTCCCCATAATTCTCTGCACCTGCCCCCATCCTCACACTTCATGGGGCAGGGTCCGTTAACAAAAATGCACATGGGATTCTTCAAGGACAGACTGTAATTAGAAACAAGGGGCATGTTCCTCTCACTTTGCCTTTTCCCAAGAGCACCCATAGGCGATGGTCAACAACACAGTCATCCCTAGATGCAGCCAGGGAGCCCCAGCGCTGAGGAGAGACACTGGAGGTGACTGGGTCACCTGCACCAGATGGGGCCCCCATCCAGACGGGATTGCCCATTTGGGAACCTGCAGAAGCTTGGGAATTGTAAGGACAGAGCTCATCCCATGACCCAGAAGATTCTGGTGCTCTAAGCGCTCCTTTCTCAGTGTGCAATGTATTATAATTACTCACACCAGATCCCTCTCTAGTCCTTCTCTGTGTCACACAAGGTTCTACTCCTACTGTAAATATTCACACAATTATTTTTCCCAGTGGTTTATCTAATCCATCTCTGCACTGTTCATGACAGTACATCTAGGATATATCTCCTGGGATTTCTATCATATATATATATGTGTATATATATATGTATATATATATATATACACATATATACATATATATATGTATATATGTATACATATATATGTATACATATATACATATATACATACATATATACATATATATATATATATATATATATATAACACAAAATACGTATAAATAATACATAAGATACAGTTTTACACACACACACTTCTAGTCATCGACTCTCGGTTAACATAGTACCGTGTGCCCTAGTCCTATAAATATTCAATGCTTCCCATTGAATACCTCACATGAAACATCTCCTCCTTGTCTGTCATAGTGAGTCAGATGAAAACCTAACAGGCTCCACGACCTTGACAGTTTTGTTTGTCCTTGAGGCACTGTCTGCAGCCTACCGGTATTTAGCTGGTGCCCAGGAAAGGTTTTTGAATTAAAAAGAATACATCAGTGAATAAAAAAAGAAAAAATACACATATCCACATTCTTTACCTTATTGCCAAAACTAGTAACTCTTCTTTCATTTGAATCATCATAATCCATCCACATTTTTAAGCACAGAGATGGAGGTCATCTTAGACAAACCCTTACACCTCACACACAGCCTCCAGGTAATTCCTAAATCCTGGGATCTCCACAATGAATATAATGCTAAAATGTGCACACTACCCAAAGCACTCTATAAATTCAATGCAATCCCCATAAAAAATCCAATGATGTTTTGCACAGAAATTAAAAAAAAACACAAATTTTGTATAGAACCAGAAAAGACCCCAAATTGCCAAAGCAATCTTGAGAAGGAACAAACCTTGAGACACCAATTTTTGTACTTTCAAATTATATTACAAAGCTGTAGTCATGAAAACCAATGTGGTATTGTTCTCAAGAGACACATAGGTTGATGTCATAGAATAAAAAGACCAGAAAGTCATTCAAGTTCCTCTTGACCACCAGGGAAGACATAGGCTGAAAACGGTCCTTTGCGAGGTCTGCGGAACAGAGCTATCATGGATTTGGGAAGGGTTTCAGAAAGAACATACTTGAATCCTAGAGCAGATGCCCCAAATGGGATCCTTAGGATTTCACTGATATTTCCTGATGCACTTTGGGAGAGAAAACTGTAATGACTCAGACGTCTGACAAAGAGCACATTGACATAGATGCCAGGATAGAGTGTGAATCAACACACTCCATCTAGGTAAGAAGCACATGTAAAGAATAATCTCATCAGGGTCAGGCCCCATCTGCCAAAGTTCCCCATGGTAGCTGCCCTCTGCTCTCTGCTGCTTCCTGCATTGGGATGGGTGCCTGAACCCCTGCCTCCGCTGTCATATCCAGTTAACTCCTTCCCCTATTGGTACACCTTTACTGTTAGAGGAATGTGTGTAGAGACAACTCTTCAGTCCTGATCCATGAACAGTCAAGGGAGCCATGGACAGGCTCACCCCCAGGAGTCTGAGTAGAACAGAGAGTCTGCCCTGAGGTGTTGGGGGGCCACGTGGGGAGACCTGGTCTAACGCTTAGAGGAGAGTGGCTAGAGCAGTGGGGAGGCAGAAGTGGTGTCTGATGGGCTCTGCTCATGTCATACAATGGCATGTCTGTGTCTGGACACTAAGGGGCACTCAAGGCCTGTTTCTGAGGGGTCACGGTAGATCAGAGCTGAGTCCTGCCACCTGCCACTGCCTGTGCCCTCTGCTCAGGCCTCACATCTGTGACCTCCCCACCCGCTGCCCTGAAATTGCCCCTACCCTGCCCATCCCCCTGACATCCTCAGACAGAGGCACCTAAAGAAGTCGGTGAGGAGTCAAAAAACAGGGGGGTCGCATTTGCATGGTTGGGCCCTCCCCCTCTCAACAGATCAAGAGGTGAAGGGAGAGGTGAAGGGAGGCTCCGCTCAGCTGTGAGGCAACAGAAGGCAGGATCGGTGCTGACCTCTGCCATGGCCTGGTCACCTCTCCTCCTCACCCTCCTCGCTCACTGCACAGGTGACTTGATGTGGGGACACGGGAAGGGGTTCTGGAAGCACAGGTGTGGGCCTGATTCCTCCTCTTGTCTATAGACTCCAGGAATATCCTCTCTGTTGTTTCTCTTCCCAGGGATTTGGGCTCAGTCGGGGCTGACTCAACCATCCTCAGTGTCTGGGGCCCTGGGCCAGAGGGTCACTATCTCCTGCACTGGAGTTGGTAGTGACGTGGGCTGGTACCAACAAATCCCAGGAATGGCCCCCAAAACCATCATCTATCGTAATAGCAACCGACCCTCAGGGGTCCCTGATCGATTCTCCGGCTCCAAGTCTGGCAGCACAGGCACCCTGACCATCACTGGGCTCCAGGCTGAGGACGAGGCTGATTATTACTGCTCATCGTGGTACAGCAGTGGCAGTGCTTACACAGTGGTCCAGGCCTGTGGGGAAGTGAGACAAAAACCTAGTTACTCATCTGTAAAGAGGGAAACATATCAGCAGTTGCCTCCTCAGCTTAGCCTGTGATTCTGCTCATTCCGTGGCTGATGACTTGGACGCAGGTCCATGCAAGGGCACCTCCCGTGAGTGAGGTTCCTCCTGTCCTTTCTGTCCTCAAAGTCACTCTCAGAAAACCCTTCCGACACAGAGTCTTGATGGAAGACAAATCTCTTGTTTTATCAGCTCAGGTATTTTACTTCTAGGCCATATCATATCAATTTTTCCTTCTGATATAAAAATAAATAAAGCATTTTTACTTTTTCTCTGAACTCTACCCATGTGGTCCCTGAAGAATAAGTCAGCCTTATTTGCATCTGGTACTATTATCTCCATGGCAGTGGCTAGTCTTTTCTTCTTATCTATTATTTGTGAAAAAATGCCAATTTAAAATTGTAAAATTATGAAGATAAGTTTCAAAACCTTTGTCCATAGGAAAAACCCTGCACTTCAATGTTTATAACAACTGATTGCTAATCACAAAAGGCTGAAAGCACCCTAAACATGGCACATGGATATTTATTCTAGGTTTAAAATAATCACCCAAACCAGGAACCAACTAAGAGGACACCCAGGAGGTGCCACTTTTATAAATAATTTAATAATTATATCAAACATTGGAAGAAGCAAAACTCTGCAAACATCTGTAGGTCGTGGGGATGCTAAACGCTGAAAAAGAATTAGTCATGTGAACAGAGGAAAACATTCTGAGCCACAGAATTATTCTATATGATGCTAATGGCCTTTCAATGACACTCTGTCATTGTCTGGCATTGTCTCCAAAACAAACGCAAGCAAATCAGCGCACAACCACCACACATACCCATGTGAGCACACACACAAGGACAGGTTGTGTCTAGGAGCTCACGAGCCAACTTAAAGGGGCCCACGAGGCAAAACTAGAAAGATTTCAACCACAGGAACATAAAAGGATTGGGTTGTAACTCAGTGTCTACACATGTATCTGCCGTCTATATTGTTAACTGATGGTATAAATAAATGGAATCAGATGAGACACGTTCCCGTGCGGAGATTTCATGGAACAGGTGTAAACCCTTGTCTTGAATGACGTCAGGCATAACCCCCACTCAGTAAGTATGCACAAAGGCACCAACAAGAGGGACAGTCTGAAGAAGTGTCACAGTAAGAGAAGCTTAAGGACAATTCACAACTCAATGTCTCAAAGAATCTTAACTGGATCTTACTACAGAAAAAGGACATTAGGTAAAAACTAAGAAAACCTGAATAAACTGTGGATATTAATTGTTACACGTTGAACTGTGTCTCCAACAATTCATGTGATTAAGAGTTCTAAAAACTCCCATATTTCAGGATGAGACTCTATTTGGAAATGAGACTGTTGCAGATGTAATTACCAGGGTGAGACCAGTAGAGTGTAACTGCATCTGTTCTAAGCTTTCTCTGTCTTTGTTTTTCCTCTGACTCAGTCTGGAATGCTGCTGAAAGGAATCTCACTATTTTGGAGAAAAGGCCTATGAACCCATCCTACATTGTCTAGGGAACCCTGGTATCACCAGAAAAATCTAGACATTTTGTCGTCTTTTCACTCTTAACCAATGGAACATTTACCAAATAAATATAATAGGGTTGAATGTGAGTGGGATTCCCTTCCCTGAATGTCCCTTAATGGATGAGCAGAGAACGAATTTCTAAGAAGATCGATTCCCTTGTACTGTACAGTGGTTTACATCATGGTCATCCTGAAAACACTTACAAAACTGAACTATTAGAGAGGCAAATGAGTCATAAGTATACCAGAGAAGAAAACTAAATTCCAGACTAAGTATAAAGGCCCGGTCAAAACCCAAATTGGGAATTAAGTACAGTGGATACTTCTCTGCGGAGACCTGGTAGTCTTTTGACAAACGGAGACTTCAAAGGCCCCAGAGCCTGTACCATAGAGGTGATGGGATATAACAGGAGATTCTCATAATACAGCAGCAACAGCAAAAAGTATTCAAAGTTCAAGGATAACACCCATGGACTTTTTATCACATATGAACCGGGAGTGATCCTGGGAAATATGAGGCCTTGAAATTGGTTTCGATTGGAGACTGGTAGGGGTGCCTGGGTGGCTCAGTCGGTTAAGCTTCAGACTTCGGTTCAGGTCATGATGTCGTGGTTGTGAGTCGATGTCCTGCCTTGGGCTCTGTGCCACTAACTCAGAGCCTGGAACCTGCTTCTGATTCTGCGTCTCCCGCTCTCTCTCTGTACCTCCCTGCTCTCTCTCCCTCTCTCTCTTTGACCCCCCCTTCTCTCTTTCTCTCTCTGTCCTCTCTCTCTTTCTCTCTCTGTCTTCTCTCTCTTAAAAAGAAATAAACATTAAAACAAATTCAGATTGGAGACTGGTAGTGATGCCAGGGCCCTGCAGCAAGCAAACCCAATGTCAGGGAACACTAATATGTCCAGGAACGTAAACACTGTAAAATAAGCCCTATGGTAAGCAGACTGGATGCTGTTAGTAACCTGAAGAAAATTAATGTCTCCATCCCAAGCACCCAGGAGAGGTTGCACTCATGTTCCTTCTCTGGACACTGAAACCTCAAATATCCGTCTGCAAAGGTCAGAGTGTCCTCTAGGGATGCTGTATGTTGTCAGAGCAGCTGGGTGACCAGGACTGGGGTCATCGGTGGGCTGCTCAGACTGCCCTGAGATGACTGGGCTCTGGGCCAGGCCAGCAAGAAAATACTCGAATGGCTCTCATCTACTAAGGCAAACACGGTCCATACTGCAGTGTGACTGTCCCTCACCTGGGCCTCAGGGGCCCCGGGAGTGCTCAGCTCTGACTCACTCCCTTACATCACCTTTCTCCCTCCAACCCCATGGCACCCTTCCCCAGGCCTGAGGCCAAGCACAGACGTCTGGTCCATCGCACAGAACAAAAACGTTTGCAGGCAGAATCTTGAGCTGGACCACAGTCAGGGAGGTGACTACTAGAACACTGGGGAAGAGGGGTCTTGTTTTATTCTTCTGCTCTTTTTATTCTGTCGCATCAATCCATGTGTTTCTTTCTAGGCCAATGCCCTACTGGTTTTCATTACTATAGCTTTGTAATATAACTCAAAAGCAGGAAGTCTGGTCCCTCCAGCTTTGTTCTTCTCTCTCAATATTGTTTGGCAATTTGGGGTCTCTCTGGTTGTGTATAAAAGTCAGGAGATTTTTTCTATTTCTGTGAAAACTGTCTCTGGAATTTTCATGGGAATTGCATGGAGTCTATAGATTGCTTTGGGCAGTGTGTACATTGTATCATGGCTTTTGGTTTGGAAAACGCTGGGTTTAGGAATTACGTGGAGGCTGTGTGTGAGGTCGAAGGATGTGTCCAAGATGACACCCGTGTCTGTGGTTCACAATTTGAATGGATGATGATGGCCCAAAAGAAAGACCCGATGCCCGTTTTAGCCATAAGGTAAAGAATGTGGATATTTGCATTGTTTCCTTTGTTAATTCACTGATGTATTCTTTTTAATTCAAAGCCATTTCCTGAGCACCAAGGACATAGCAGTCAGCTGCAGACACTTAGTGCTGCAAAGGACAAACTAAACTCTCAAGGTCATGGAGTATGTTTGGTCATCACCTGACTCACTACGAAAGACAAGGATCAGATGTTTTACGTGAAGTATTCATATATTGTGGCCCTGAATATATATACATTCACACACATGCACAACGAGTCAAACCAGATTTCAGGGTTAAGGAAGGTATATTTCTCTTCCTAGGTTTGCCTTTCGATTCCATTTGGAGATGCTGGATTCAGGTGGTCAGTTGGCCTACCTCTTAGACCTCCAGTGGATGTCCACTAGAGTCATCAACAACAAGCCACCCCTCTTTCTCGGGCCTTGACACATGCCCTGACCTCTGACCCAGGGCACCTCCTCTTAGGGATCCATTGGCTCACCCTAAAGTTCCCCCTTTACGTACCGCAGCTCTGTAAAGACCTCTTTGTCCCAGCTCCCCTGCACGCCGCAAATGCACACGGGCTGTGTCCCCATATGTGTGTCCCAGCGACACCCCTTCGCTGTCCTTACATTTACCACGGGCAGCATCTGTGAACAGGAGACACAGAGCAGTTCTGGGGATACTGTTGGCAGAGATGGACATTTTGAACCAAATCACAAGCTTCCACTGAGATACATTTCCAAACGTGAGAGTGTCATGGTTCCAATAAGGGACCCAGAAAGGCCCTTTCGTACTCCGCTCCCATGGCTCACAACATCAGTACGACTGCTGTCCAAATTAACATTCTGCTTGGTGTGCAGAGGGGATCACAGCAGATGGAGGACATGGTGCCTAGGGCAGCAGGGGAGCAGCGCGAACAGGGGCCTGCAGAGTGAGGGTCAGCAGCTAAGCTTCCTGGGGGGCAGTAGGCACACTGGAGCCTCAGGGCTATGTGACCTGCCTCCACCTGGGAGCGTCCATTGTCCTGTGAGCCCTTGCATCTGTCTGCGTCACCACATTGCTTCCAACGTGGATCACTTCTTCCTTTTTCCCTCTGGCGTCTGGAAAATTGCAGGCTTATACACAAGGCATAGACAGAGCGCATTTCCCAGGAGGAAGCGGGCTCTCAGGACCTGCCCAGAGGATAAGGCAGCTTGTGGGCAGAATCCCTTCAACGGAACCTCAGGGAACAGAGCTCTGTGTGGTGTCCACCGTGTCCTGGAGTGTCTCCTTCAGTCCTTTATACATGGAGACTTTGCCAGATTTTACAGAAAGCAGTCCCTGAGGTCACACAGGACATACTCTCTCCTCAGTTCATCAAGGAGCAGGGGCAGCAATACCAGACTCACAACCCGTCTCTTAGTAAACTGGTCACTTGAGCCAAGGTCCCCACTGGAAACCTCTGCAATATGCACTATTCTGGGTGTGAGACAGATGCCCCATCAATGTGAAGCTTGACATCGTATAGGATGCAGCCAGAGTGGGAGGAAATAATCACTTCAGATCCGGGGTCACTGCCCCACACCTTGCAAAGGGCTCTTCACCCGCTCACGTGGAACAAGATCTCTTCTCTGCTGCGTTTGTTCCACCCATCGTGTCTCTGGTACCAAGTGTCACCAGTAAGTCACCAACACTGAGACTAATCACTCACTAAGATCTCTGCTGTCACTGCTGCCACAGCACGGCCCTATCTAAGGCCATGACATCCATCTGGGACTTCAAGAGTGACCACTTTCCTTTCCCATCCATGCAAAGTAGTAACCATCGATTTGGCTTTTTAGTTACATTGTCTAACACGTGAGGAATAATGTTGCAAAATAATGGACGTGAAGATTCCCTTTGCAAGTTCTTGATCCTTGTGGAACTGGTCCCCTCGCTACTCCATGAACAAGGATGCCGGCCTCAGGACCACATCATAAGTGTGTGAGAGTGTGCGTTTTACCATGTTATAAATGGATCTGTTTTTGTGTTTATGTGGCTCTTATTAGGATTTGGTGTGAAATTTGGCCAAAGGCTCTTTGAGACCAATTGGGGCAATATGATCGTATCTCTTAATGTAATAAGATGGTATGTAAGTAAAGATTTTCTTACTATCATTGGAGTAAATCACACTTAATAATTGTGTATCAATTTATAATATGGTATTGAGGTCTCTTTGTTAATATTTTATACAGAGTATTTCTATCACTATTTAATAATAATGGTCTGTAATTTTCATTTTTGTGCAATGTTTTTTGAAAGTGTACTTTTGAGTTTTATAACCCTTGTAAACGAACTAAAAAATATTATATACCTTTTGATATTATGAAAAAACAAGGAGCAAATAAAAAATATTCTTCTCAGTTCTGAAGTTTTGTTAGTTGTCCCCTGTGAAAACATCTGTATCTTATGCATTTCTATGGAGTGCTTCTAGAAAAACATTTTCCATTTTTCAATTAAAGTTGGTCTATACACTCAGTATATTTTTAGTATAGCCAAATTGTAACTTTTTGAGAAAGTATGCATTCAATGTATTCTTAATAGGAGCTATCTCTCACAAGTTGCTTCCATTCATTTTTCGTGTTTCAACATGAGTTCAATAGGATGTGCTTGCAACAGCCCTGTGGACCCTACAGTGCTGGTCAGTGACGACCAGTCACCCAAAGGAGCCCAACCTGGAGGCTTTGAGCTATGTCAGCATGTGCTTGTTCCAGAGCTCTTCCCGGGCTTTAGTGGAAACTGCACCCTCCTCAGTGTGTGGTGTGGGCTGGGCTCCAGCACCAGGGCTCAGGGAGGGGCTGGACTGTCACTGAATGGGACCCATGTGCATGGACAGCCCCTCCTGTGTCAGGGGTGGAGGGGAAATGAGAGCCTGGGGCAGCCCAGCCCAATGTGGGGACCAGAGGCTGTGCCACCATGGCCTGGACTCCTGTCTTCCTTAAGCTCCTCCCGCACTGCACAGGTAGGGACAGGCCTTGTGGACACAGGGTGGGCTCCAAATCACTCTTTCTGTCCTCAGTGACCTGAGAGATGCTTTTTCTTTTTCCTTTCTAGCCCCATCCCCCCTGACTGTCTGTGTTCGCATGTCCCCTATCCCAGCCTGTGCTGACCCAGCCGCATCTGCATCTCCAGATGCTTCTGCATCTCCAGAAGCAACGGCCGGACTCACCTGCGCCATGAACAGTGGATTCCGTGTTTGCAGCTACTACATAGACAGGTTCCAGAGAAGCCAGGGAGCCCTCCCTGGTATCTTCTTTCGTTCTCTTCACACTCAAATAAGCACCAGGGTCCGGGGTCCCCAGTTGCTTCTCTGAATCCAAAGATGCCTGGGCCAATGCAGGAATTCTGCTCATCTCTGATAAGCAGCCTAAGCACGAAGCTTCTATTGTGCTACAGATCCTGGCAGTGGGAGCAGCTTTCCTTACAGTGTCTCAGACAAGGAGCGAGTGACACAAACACACTTGGGGCTGAAAGCCTTGTCTCTGAGCATCCTGTACTGAGACACTTGTGTGGACGCTCCTGTAGGAGGGAGTCCTCTGAGGGGTCACGTGTCCTTGAGGAAGAAGGAATAACACACAGATCATGCTGTTGCCTGAGACAGCACAGGTGTCCCAGGAGCGCACACAGGTGAGGGAATAGAGCCTGATGGCACAGGCTTATGGCGTCTGGAGAATAAATACTTTTACAGCATAAACCTCAGTCTCTCTCTCTCTTGTTGTCTCTCCTTTACTACTCTCAGAATAATTCACTTTACACACTCCTGGTCAGTGATTATATGTTTGTTTGTTTATGTGTTTTCCCACAACAAGGAACTCTCTGGGACATGTGGAGAGTGTCCTCAAATTTACCTGAATTTCACACCGAGGTTTATCTGCCAGGAAACGGTGACATGTGCACAGGTGAAGGGCTCAGCACCAGGAGGCTGCTCCCCATTTTGATGCCAACAGCAGCTAGTAGCTCACCTGTACCCTCTGTCCAACGTGCGACAAATTGGAAGTTCCCACAACTCCCTAGATGCGTTCCATTTATTCCCTGAGGGGCTCACAGATCTCAGGGAAACACTGACTCCTTTAGTCAGTTCATTAAAGATATGGTGAAGGGGACAGGGGAACAAGTAATGAAGAGCCACCTAGTGTCAAGTCTGGGAGCGTCTCGAGTACCAGAGCATCAGACCCTGGGGAGTTGAGGTGCATCTCTTCTGGGAGTGGATGTGTTCGCCAAACCAGAAGATCTTCAAACACTGTACTTTGTGATTTTATTGAGGATTCGGGGAGACATGATCAGACATTAACTACGCTGTCAGCCTTTTTCCTGTCTCTCAAGTATGAGGGGTGAAGATTCCCAGCCTCTGACCAAGCCTTGGTCTTTCTGGGGACCAGCCCCATCCAGGAGGCTTCAGGGAGCCCACCCAGAGTCACATCATTAGAACTAGGATGTTTCTAGTGTTCTTTTCATTTAGAAAATGACAAGAATTTCAGCAATTTGGTGTCAGCATCTAGGATGTAGAGACAGGTGTGTAGTTTCTGAGATCATACAGTACTGTTGTCTGGACTGAAAATGGTGACAGAGGTACTCACATTCATCCACAAATCTCAAGCCGTAAACTGTGTCTCTTGTGTTACTGATGACACAACCATATCTGACATGTTAATAAGCACCTTGGTCAGAGACAATTTCCTCTCTCACCCATCTGACTAAAAGTGAGTCCCAAAGTCTTCAGACTCTCCTCACTGCACCCTCCCCCACACACACTCTGCTCGTCTCCCCTCTTCTCCTGCTTCCCTCAGGCCTTCCGCCTCTCTCTATGGCTCTTCAGGCCCGAACTCCATCTCTATGTTAGGATTTCAGAGAAAACTATAATCTTGCAAGAGTTTCCACTCTCCATGGTTCATCTCTACAGAGACGATGCAGAAAGGGACCAGCAGGAAATCACTTCCTCATGTGATTCCTGCTCTCATCTCTGATGGTAGTTTTCATGCCCCACCAACCTCATCAATCTCTGTAATACGACCACATGATTACCGTATTTCCGTGAAATGAATGTTCACCCAGCCTTTGAGTATTTGCACAGAGAAGCGATTCATGCAATTACTTCTGCCTTCAGAATGACCGAGGCTGCACACAGGGTAACTTTTGCCATGGTGAACAAAGGAAGGATTGGCTGCATATTTCAATACATGACAGCTTTTCTTGGTCTTGAGAATATTGGTTTCTAAGACCATAAGGACACTCACTCAGCCACACACTTTTGCACCAAGCAATGCAGTGTCAAGCATTAACCCTTTTGCAAAATAACAGTAGACACTATCTGACGGTCACCCAATGGAGGTATCAGGGGATACGAGAGGCACAGTGGGGGAGGGCTGTGATGTGAAGGGCATGAAGAAGGGGCTGTGTGATCAGCCCCTATCTTGTGCTTCCGAAGACCTGAAGACCCCACAGCTATGGGAAATGTGTCTACAGGAAGGAGAATGGATAGAAGGCCCATCCACAAGGCCTGACATTCTGATTCAGTGAAATTCCTATAGAACTAATTCAGACCATATTCCTCCCCTTTGTGTAAGTTTCATACTCGTGCAAGAGAAGTGGCCTTCCAGACATTGGCCTTCTTGAGTTCCAAGCTCCAGAACGCTGGACGGTCATACAGAGAGCCAGCCCCAGGGATGGGTTTGCAAGGGGAACAACACAACACTCAGCAAATGCAGAGAGGACACAAGGGGACAGGGATACACTTGTCTTCATGTGTGGCCTCTGAAGGAAAGGTTTTCCATTCTCTCTCTCTTTCTCTCCCTCTGTCTCTCTCTCTCACACACACACACACACGGATCTCTCCTCTATCTGAGTATATGGAGTTCTGGATTTTGTAGCTTCCTGGCTTCTCTTTCTCCCCAAAACTCATGATCAACCTGTGCTCATCCAGCCAACCTCAGGGTCACAAGCCCAGGAGGAAGTATTCTCATCATCAGGAAACTCCAGCGACATCCAGTGTGACCAGTGTCCTGTCACTGAGCAGCCAGGACTTGCCCTGATCACCTTCTCTCCTAAGACAGGTTGATGCTCAGGAATCCCAGGGTGAGTCTCTATTGCTGTGGGCAGCTCAGCCTCTGACCCCCTTGGGCTCCAGTCAGCACTTGAGGCTGATCAGTACATTGGTTCTGGAATAGCAGCTTCAGTGTTGCTCCCACACAGCTCAAAGCCCAGGGGAATGTATCGCACCCTCCCTGTGCTCTTAATGCTGGACTGTTACTCCCTCAGTCCCCCCAGTGACACCTCCAGCCAGGTTGGAGTTCTGATGAAAATTCTTCTGTCTCAAACTGGGGCCACAATGCCTGTGACCTCAGAGACATAGTCCCCCTCATCTCCACCTCTCCACCACTCACATGTGGGATCTTTGACCAAAGATTCATGTAGCCTTGGTGAATAGAAATTCACTCCTCTACTCATGGTGGCTGGATGAACTATGGCTCTCTCCTGCATATGCTGGACACAAAGAACGCAGGTAGAGCTGTGTTCACCCCAGAGACAAGTCTGACCCCAAATCGCTCGCTCCTAGAAGCTCTGTGTGTGCTTAGTAATTGAGTCACTGAGATGGCTGCGGTTCACAGGAACAGACTCCCCCTGGGCTTTCATTGGACATCATGCAGGACTCACCTACTTATAGAACAATGCCACCATAGTAAGCTGGTGGCAAAGAAAACATGACTTTGCAAAAAGTTTATAGCAGGCATCCTTTTTGCATTGTTTTTCCATCCATGTTTTTACCTACAATTTCTATCCATCTTTGCTCTGCAATAAATACCGTTGTATGAAAACTATACTAGTGATTGTATCTGCATTTTCATAATAACGATGTCATTGACTGAAATAAATATTACTGAGAGAAATTTTGTATAAAGGAGCACACACCCATTCAAAGGGCACACTGGGCTAAGTGCTGACTAACACATAAACTGTGTCACCGGATCCTCGTCAGAGCACCTGCTGCTGTCGCTCCTTCCCTCCCAGAACGGCCTGCAAGTTTGTCTTTGGGCTCTGAGGTCAGTGTCACACTCAAGGCTCCTGCAGACTTGGGTCTCTTTGCTGGGAGAGCAGATCCTGGAAGGAATCACTGCACATAGTATGAAGAGAGCTATTGTTTTCAACAAGCAGACATAGTGACAGATGACAAAGATTTTTTTGTGTAACGCCCCGAGGAATACACACAACTGTTTCTACTCACAGCCTGAACAGAAGCTCTCCCCCTCTCCTCAGTGCTGTGGGAACCTTGGAGGAAGGTGAGCTCTGGAAACCCGGGAGAAATCACGTAACAGGAAAGGACACAGAATCCTACACAGAAGGGTCCACGTGTCCGGTGGTACTCATCACTGCACTGGGCATGATCTTGATCTAAGTGGACTTTTGGTAGAGACACCACCTCATTCCTGACCCATGACCCATACAGGCGGCCACGGACTGAGTCTCCCTGAGGAGTCTGAGTAGAGCATCCAGTCTGGCTTAGGTTATGGGAGGTTCCCTAGAGGGACACCTGGACTGACCCTTGTCAGAGTGCAGTGGACAGTGCAATGGGGACACAGGAGCTGTCTTTGGTGGACTTGCCTACCAGTTGAAACAATGGCGGCTCTGAGTCCGAACACCAGGGGGCTCACAGGACTCATTGCTGTGGGTTCAAGGCTGATGAAAACTGAAACCTGCCACCTGTACTGTCAGTGCCCCCTGCACACAGCTCACAACTGTGTCCTCCCCACCCTTTGGCCTGAAACAGCCCCCCCTCGACCAGCCCCCTGACATCCTCAGGCAGAGGGAACTGACACAGGCCCAGGGAGGGTCAGAGAGCTGGGGTCTCATTTGCATGGAGGGGGCCCTCCCTCCCTCAGAAGATGAAGAGGGGAAGGGAGAGGTTAGGGGAGGCTCTGCTCAGCTCTGAGGCACAGAAGACAGAATCGGTGATGACCACCACCATGGCCTGGTCTCCTTTCCTTCTCACTCTCCTCGCTCACTGCACAGGTGACTGGATGAGGGCACACAGGAAAGGACTCTAGGAGGACATGTGGGTCCTGCTTCCACTCCCTTGTATCCAGACCCCAGCAACACCCTCTCTGTGTTTCTACCCCTTCCAGGTTCCTGGGCCCAGTCAGTGTTGACTCAGCCGCCCTCAGTGTCGGGGTCTCTGGGTCAGAGGGTCACCATCTCCTGCACTGGAAGCAGATCCAACATCGGGGGTAATTATGTGAGCCTGGTACCAACAAGTCCCAGGAATGGCCCCCAGTCTCCTGATTTATGAGAATAACAAACGACCCTCCAGGGTCCCCGATCGATTCTCGGGCTCCAAGTCTGGCAGCTCGGGCTCCCTGACCATCACTGGGCTGCAGGCTGATGACGAGGCTGATTATTATTGTGCATGATGGGACGATAGTCTCAGTGCTCACTCAGAGCTCCAGGGCTGTGGGGAAGTGAGACAAAAACCTGCTGTGCCCACAGTGAAGGGCTTTCCTTCTTCAGCCCCACTTTCTGTCAAAACTGTTGCTTCCCTCTTTGTTTAGCCTAAAACTGACCCTGAAACCAAACCCAATGAACCGCCTCTAGTATCTGTCCTTTTCCTGTCAATTCTGTCCCCAAAGCCTGTCCTTACATGCACACATTTTCTGTTTCATACAAGCTGATCAGAAATTCCTGGATGCTGGGGCATCCTCCTCCTCCTTCTCCTCCTCCTCCTCCTCCTCCTCCTCCTCCTCCTCCTCCTCCTTCTCTTCTACAGCACTGTTTCTGACTGAGTACAGGGCCTGGACCCTTCCCTCAAGCCTTTCTGGTTCTGCTCTCCGACCAAGAATCAGATGCCATCTTTGTACTGGGGAAAATTAGCCCCATCCCCCTCCTCCTTCACCCCTCTCTGAGCCTTACTCTGCTGTTCAGCCATGGCTGGCCGCGGGAATTGGATAAGAATGACCATGGGTTAGTAAAGACTGTCTTCTCACTACTTGGATGGACATTTCAGCTGATGAGTTTAGTAGAACTCTTTTTGGCAGATGATGAGTCTTCGCAGCTAACTACTGAAGACGAGTATAAGAGATGTCAAATGTGATTTTTTAACCTGTTTTGCAATATTCATGGTGTTGTCGGAAGTGATACGGAGTTTTAATTATGGAAAAGAGAAACTCTACCATTGTAGTGATGGTGGGCAAACATTGGTCATTTACTGGCAAATACATTTCCCAGCACGACTTTACTGACCGTACTAACTGGAAGGCTGCTGGGAAACGGAGTCCATTGGGTTGATAAGCTCTGCCTGCCCTTTTGGAACCTAATCTCACTGGCGTCTCAGGCCCTTCGCTTTCTCCAGCTCTCATTTAATCCAAATAAAGCTCTTTATCCAAGGAAGAAAGGAAGGGAGGAAGGAAGGAAAGAGGAAAGGGAGAGAGATAGGGAGAGAAAGAGAGAGAAAGAAAAGAAAACAAAGGAAAGAAGTAGGAAAGAAAGAAAGAAAGAAAGAAAGAAAGAAAGAAAGAAAGAAAAAGAAAGAAAGTTAGAAAGAAAGAGAGACAGGAGAGGAAGGAGAGGAAGAAAAAACAACATGAGAGGCAACTACTGTCACTGACCCTTTAAATTTCCTCTGTGCTCAGAGTCAGACCCTCAGACCCTCCAGGGTCTCCAAGGCCTCCCTGTCTGTTTCTCACCGGCAGTCCTGGGGGTGACAGAGACAGCTTTCTGTCTCAGGTCCCCATGGGCCTGCAGCAGTAAGTCAGAACTGATGCTTCTGCCCGAAGTTGAGCACTAACAATAAGGCTCATCCTCAGGCTGCAGGCTGAGAAGGTCCTAGAGGCCTTGTTCCCAGAGTGGGAGCCAGAGAACCGAGCTGAGATCTCCAAGGGTCCATTTCTTCTGAGCACCACAGTTGTGGTAACGCTGAGAGAAATCTGGAAGCAGCCCACATAATTTGCTCCAACACTGTTGCTAATTCCCGTCCAGGTGAGGGTCACCTTGTGCCCCTGAAACCCTGACAGGGAGGCCTCCTGTGTCGCGGCACACTGTGCCCAGGACCCTGCAACAGAGCAGTGGAGACACGGACAGGCAGGTCCTGAGGGAATGCCTCCAGCTTGTTCTTCAAAAGAGGGAAAGAAGGAGCCCAGCACACCCCAGCCCATAATCACTCGCCTTGCTTTCCACAGCCAGTCACCTAAGCGGAGAACAAGGGGGGAGAGGAGAGGGGTCCAGGCCAAGGTGGAGACAGCCCAGGCTGTGCCCCTGACTGAGCCCACCAGTGAGAGAACTGCACAAAGCCTCTCTCATCCCCTCCCCACTTTGGAGAGCAGAGAGGAATCCTTCATGCAAATCACTCCCCTCCTGGGTCCCTAAACCTAGTCACTAAATATAGTGACAGCTGAGGGGGGGGTGGGGCTGGGGAGCCAAATGTGGGCCCCGGTGAGCATAGAGCAGAGGGTACAAGGCAGGGTTCCAGGACTGTGTGCCCAGCTGAGACACCCCTCAGCCATCCCTGCACCTCCCCCAATGGAGAGGGACAGACCTCCAGTGCCCCCTGCTGTCTCAGAATTCAGACTCACTTAGGACTGGGAGAAGGAACTGGAGTTGAGCAGAGAGAGGGACCCTCTGGACTTGAGCCTGCCTGGCACCCCACCCATCCCTATACAGGGTCGGGGGCTTCTGATCCCCCAAGTGCGACCTCCTGTGTGGCAGGCACCACCACACCTCAGTCCTTACTTCAGAGCTGTGGCTTCCTCAGCATGCATCACTCGGTGCCCCCACCACCACTTAGGTAGTTGTGCTTTTGGGACGTCAGGTGAGTGACCCCTCAGGGATGTTGTGTCCTGCACTGAGGGATAAGAAGTGCAGAGGGCAGGCTCACACAGGCTGTATCAGGAAGGCCTGAGGAGACATCCCATCTCTTTGTCATGTCAGGACACTTCCCACCCAGGCAAGCCAGTCCCCATAATCCTCTGCACCTGCCCCCATCCTCACACTTCATGGGGCAGGGCCCGTTAACAAAAATGCACATGAGATTCTTCAAGGACACACTGTAATTAGAAACAAGGGACATGTGCCTCTCACGTTGCCTTTTCCCAAGAGCACCCATAGGCGATAGTCAGCAACACAGTCATCCCAGGATGCAGCCAGGAAGCCCCAGTGGTGAGGGAGACACTGGAGGTGACTCGGTCCCCGGCACCAGATGGGTTTCCCTTCCAGACGGGACTGCATATTTGGGAAAACACAGAAGCTTGGGAATTGTAAGGACAGAGCTCATCCCATGACTCAGAAGCTCCTGGTGCTCTAAGCCCTCCTTTCTCAGTGTGCAATGTATTATAATTACATCAGATCCTTCTCTAGTCCTTCTGTGTGTCACACAAGGTTCTACTCCTTCTGTAAATATTCACACAATTGTTTTCCCCAGTATTTATCCAATCCATCTCTGCACTGTTGATGACAATACATCTAGGATATATCTTCTGGGATTCATATCATATATATATGTGTATATATATACATATATATATAAAACACAAACTACGTATAAATAAAACATGAGATATTGTTATACACACACACAACTTCTAGTTATCGACTCTCGATTAACATAGAACCCTGTGCTCTAGTCCTATAATATTTAATGCTTCTCATTGAATACCTCCCATGAAACATCTCCTCCTTGTCTGTCATAGTGAGTCACATGAAAACCCAACAGGCTCCACGACCTTGACAGTTTTGTTTGTCCTTTCAACACTGAGTGTCTGCAGTCTACCAGCACTTAGCTGGTGCCCAGGAAAGGTTTTTGAACTAAAAAGAATACATCAGTGAATTAAAAAAGAAAAAATACGGGCACCTGGGTGGCACAGTCGGTTAAGCGTCCGACTTCAGCCAGGTACGATCTCGCTTTCCATGAGTTCGAGCCCCCCGTCAGGCTCTGGGCTGATAGCTCGGAGCCCGGAGCCTGTTTCCGATTCTGCGTTTCCCTCTCTCTCTGCCCCTCCCCCGTTCATGCTGTGTCTCTCTCTGTCCCAAAAATAAAAATAAAAAAACGTTGAAAAAAAAAAGAAAAGAAAAGAAAAAATACACATATCCACATTCTTTACCTTATTGCCAAAACTAGTAACTCTTCTTTCATTTGAATCATCATAATCCATCCACATTTTTAAGCACAGAGATGGAGGTCATCTTAGACAAACACGTAGACCTCACACACAGCCTCCATGTAATTCCTAAATCCTGGGATCTCCACAATAAATATAATGCTAAAATGTCCACACTACCCAAAGCCCTCTATAAATTCAATGCAATCCCCATAAAAAAATCCAATGACGTTTTGCACAGATATTAAAAAAAAAAAACAAATTTTGTATAGAACCAGAAAAGACCCCAAATTGCCAAAGCAATCTTGAGAAGGAACAAACCTCGAGACACCATTCTTCACATTTTGAAATTATATTACAAAGCTGTAGTCATGGAAACCAATGTGGTATTGTTCTCGAGAGACACATAGATTCATGCCATAGATAAAAAGACCAGAAAGTCATTCAAGTTCTTCTTGACCACCAGGGAAGACATAGGTTGAAAACGGTCCTTTGCAAGGTCTCCGGAACAGAGCTACCATGGATTTGGGAAGCATTTCAGAAAGAATATACATGAATCCTAGAGCAGATGCCCCAAATAGGATCTTTAGGATCTCACTGCTATTTCCTGATGCACTTTGGGAGAGAAAACTGGAATGACTCAGACGTCTGACAATGAGCTCATTGACATAGATGCCGGGATAGAGTGTGAATCAACACACTCCATCTGGGTAAGAAGCACATGTAAAGAATAATCTCATCAGGGTCAGGTCCCATCTGCCAAAGTTCCCCATGGGAGCTGCCCTCTGCTCTCTGCTGTTTCCTGCATTGGCATGGGCGCCTGGAGCCCTGGCTCTGCTGTCATATTCAGTTAACTCCTTCCCCTATTGGTACACATTTACTGTTAGAGGAATGTGTGTAGAGACAACTCTTCAGGCCTGACCCATTAAGAGTCAAGGGAGCCATGGACAGGCTCACCCCCAGGAGTCTGAGTAGAACAGAGAGTCTGCCCTGAGGTGATGGGGGGCCACGTGGGGATACCTGGTCTAACGCTTAGGTAGAGGAGAGTGGATAGAGGAGTGAGGAGGCAGAAGTGGTCTCTGATGGGCTCTGCTCGTGTCATACAATGGCATGACTGTGTCTGGACACTAAGGGGCACTCAAGGCCTGTTTCTGAGGGGTCACGGTAGATCAGAGATGAGAACTGCCACCTGCCACTGCCTGTGCCCTCTGCTCAGGCCTCACATCTGTGACCTCACCACCCCTGCCCTGAAATTGCCCCTACCCTGCCAATCCCCCTGACATCCTCAGGCAGAGGCACCCATAGAAGTCAGTGAGGAGTCAGAAAACAGGGGGGTCGCATTTGCATGGTTGGGCCCTCCCCCTCTCAACAGATCAAGAGGTGAAGGGAGAGGTGAAGGGAGACTCTGCTCAGCTGTGAGGCAACAGAAGGCAGGATCGGTGCTGACCTCCGCCATGGCCTGGTCCCCTCTCCTCCTCACCCTCCTCGCTCACTGCACAGGTGACTTGATGTGGGGACACGGGAAGGGGTCCTGGAAGCACAAGTGTGCGCCAGATTCCTCCTCTTGTCTCTAGACCCCAGGAATATCCTCTCTGTTGTTTCTCTTTCCAGGGATTTGGGCTCAGTCGGGGCCGAATCAACCATCCTCAGTGTCGGGGGCCCTGGGCCAGAGGGTCACTATCTCCTGCACTGGAGTTGGTAGTTACGTGTACTGGTACCAACAAATCCCAGGAATGGCCCCCAAAACCATCATCTATTATGATAGCAACCGACCCTCAGGGGTCCCTGATCGATTCTCCGGCTCCAAGTCTGGGAGCACAGGCACGCTGACCATCAATGGGCTCCAAGCCGAGGACGAGGCTGATTATTACTGCTCATCGTGGTACAGCAGTGGCAGAGCTTACACAGTGGTCCAGGCCTGTGGGGAAGTGAGACAAAAACCTAGTTACTCATCTGGAAAGAAGGGAAACACATCAGCAGTTGCCTCCTCAGCTTAGCCTGTGATTCTGCTCATTCTGTGGCTGATGACTTGGGCGCAGGTCCATGCAAGGGCACCTCCCGTGAGTGAGGTTCCTCCTGTCCTTTCTGTCCTCAAAGTCACTCTCAGAAAACCCTTGTGACACAGAGTCTTGATGAAAGTGAAATCTCTTGTTTTATCAGCTGAGGTATTTTATTCTAGGCCAGATCGTATCAATTTTTCCTTCTGATATAAAAAGAAATGAAGCATTTTCATTTTTCCTCTGAACTCTACCCATGTGGTGCCTGAAAAATAAGTCAGCCTTATTTGCATCTGGTACTATTATCTCTTTGGTGGTGTCTAGTGTTGTCTTGTTATCTCTTATTTGTGAAAAAATGCCAATTTAAAATTATAAAATTATGAAGATAAGTTTCAAAACTTTTGTCCATAGGAAAAACCCTGCACTTCAATGCTTATAACAACTTATTCCTAATCACTAAGGCCTGGAAGCAACTTAAACTTGGCACATGGATACTTATTCTAGGTTTAAATGTAAATACCCTAACCAGGAACCAACTAAGAGGTCACCCAGGAGGTACCACTTTTATAAATAATTTGATAATTATATCCAACATTGGAAGAAGCAAAACTCTGCAAACATCTGTAGGTCGTGGGGGTGCTAAACACTGAAAAAGAATTAATCATGTGAACAGAGGAAAACACTCTGAGCCACGGATTATTCTATATGATACTAATGGCCCTTAAATGACACTCTGTCATTGTCTGGCATTGTCTCCCAAACAAACGCAAGCAAATCAGCGCACAACCACCACACATACCCATGTGAGCACACACACAAGGACAGGGTTTGTCTAGGAGCTCTCAAGCCAACCTAAAGGGCCCCCCTGAGGCAAAACTAGAAAGATTTCAACCACAGGAACATAAAAGGATTGGGTTGTAACTCACTGTCTACACATGTATCTGCCATCCATATTGTTAACTGATGGTATAAATAAATGGAATCAGATGAGACACATTCCCATGAAGAGATTTCATGGAACAGGTGTAATCCCTTGGCTTGAATGACGTCAGGCATAATCCCCACTCAGTAAGTATGCACAAAGGCACCAACAAGAGGGACAGTCTGAAGAAGTGTCACAGTAAGAGAAGCTTAAGGACAATTCACAACTCCATGTCGCAAAGAATCTTAAACTGGATCTTACTACAGAAAAAGGACATTAGGGAAAAACTAAGAAAATCTGAAAAAACTGTGGATATTAATTGTTACGCGTTGAACTGTGTCTCCAACAATTCATGTGATTAAAAGTTCTAAAAACTCCCATATTTCAGGATGAGACCTTTTTGGAAATGAGACTGTTGCAGATGTAATTACCCGGGTGAGACCAGTAAAGTGTAAGAGCATGTGTCATAGTCTTTCTCTGTTTTTCCTCTGACTCGGTCTGGAATGATGCTGAAAGGAATCTCACTATTTTAGAGAAAAAGGCCTATGAACCCATCCTACATTGTCCAGAGAACCCTGATATTACCGGAAAAAATCCAGACATTTTGTTGTCTTTTCACTGTTAACCCATGGAACATTACCAAATAAAGATAATAGGGATGAATGTGAGTGGGATTCCCTTCCCTGAATGCCCCTTAATGGATGAGCTGAGAACAAATTTCTAAGAAGACAGAGGTCCCTTTTACTGTATAATGTTTTATATCAATGTTCATCCTGAGAACACTTACAAAACTGGACTAATAGAGAGGAAAATGAGTCATAAGTACACCAGAAAAGAAAATTAAATTCCAGACTGAGTACAAAGGCCCGGTCAAAACCCAGATTGGAAAGTAAATACAGTGGATACCTCTCTGCGGAGAGCAGGTAGTCTTTTGACAAACAGAGACTTCTAAGAAAAGAGTAATAAAGGAAATTAAATTGTTTAAATCTAAATCTAGATTTAAGAAGAGAACAAAATAACAAAATGATATTAAACTTAATATACTACATAATGATGTTAAATTATATTGCATTTAAATGGACAAATTGTTCCAGTTACAGACATGGATTGACCTAACAGAGCATGATGGTTAAAATTTTAAAAAAAGTATACCCTGTAACCATGAAAGTACAAAAAGATGTGGTTATATAAGTGTCACGCCAAAGACTAAGGGAGGGAATTTTCTAGAAAACCAGTGACACATTTAATAGTGATAAAATAATCTATTCAAGAAAAAAAAGAAGCTCAAATATAATAACATACCTTTGCAAAACTATCTGAAGAATAAATTATAGAAGCAAAGAGAGGAATAACTAGTCCACAATTACAGTTGCAGATATTCACACAACGGTCTTAGTAACTGAATGAATACAGAAAAAAAATAGTACACATTAAAAAGAGAACAGAAGAATTAAAAGGAGCACAAATCTGAACGGTAATTGCTTAAGTAATTACATAAAGACAGGAGTAAAAAAAAAAAAACTGAGGGATTTCCTGATTTACTTCTAATGGATTTGTACGCTTTATCTTGGTTCTGTGAGCAGGGGTGCTCCCTGCGTTTCCTTCTTATTCCTTTTTTTCATCTTCCCCCCTCTCTTATCTTCTCCTTTCCTTACCACTGACCCGGAGCTAGTGCACAGCAGGAAGCGATGCTCCGGCCACTGCACGGGGAGGACGGACTTCGCATATCTCACGTTCTTGTTCCCACGTAGTTCCCACATGCCCACCTTTACACATGTGACACAAACCCCTTTAACTGTCCTCAACCTTATTTTTCCCTCTCATGTCCTTCCCGACAGTGCACACAGCTGGAGCCCTCAGCTCATCCTTTCCCTCACCCTCAGTCCAGGGCCACGGTCACCTCTCCATGCTCTTCCTTGTGGGCCCTACTTGCTCATCTTCCTCCTCCAGATTCCCTGTATACTCAGCCCTCAGGCCCTCCGGACACGGCCTTGCCTGCTCTGTTGTCGTCAGGCACATTGTTGAAACTGACACCACAATGTCTGTCTAAAGTATGTTTCTTAGTTAATAATACTGTACTGTAGATTTGAAATTTGCAGACAGGATAGATCTTAAGGGTTCTCATAAAAGAAAGAAAGAAAGAAAGAAAGAAAGAAAGAAAGAAAGAAAGAGAAGAAAAGAGAGAGGAGAAAGAAAGAAAGAAAGAAGAAAAGAGAGAGCGAAGAAAGGAATGAAGGAAGGAGGGAGGGAGGGAGGGAGGGAGGAATAAAAATAGAAAACTGGCATGTATACGAAGTGATAAATGTACTGATTAGCTTGGTTGTTTCACCTCACAATTTTAATGGATATCCAATCTCCATTCTGTGCCTTAAGTGCATACAATGTTTGATTTTTTATTATACTTGGAAAAGCTGAAAAGTTAAACAGAATTAATAATAAAAACAATATGTTGCATTTCAACAAAATTTCTCCCGTTTTCAATCTCTAAGAAATACAAATAAAATAAAAGCCAAGCACCTCACTCTGACATAGAAGTACTTTTACACTTAGGCGTCAAACGTCCTCACCCCTTTCGCACTTACATTCCATTTGCTCAAAGCTGCTGTCAAATGACGTAGTTTCCGTCCCCTCAACACATCATATCTGATGCCCCACCCACCTCCAATTCCATCTTTCTTCTGGGAAGGTAGTGTGTTTTATTTGTCCTGCTGTAGGAACCCTGGTCCCAACTCTCCACCCAGAGAACCAGTCTCCTCCCTCACGTGGCCCACCTGAGACAGCAGCTCAGGTGTGTTCTTCCAGAAACCGCTGCATTCTCAACCCACTGCGGCCCCATTCACGGTGCTTGGTGGTGATTCACCACATTTCTTTCTCTGACAAACACAGAAATTCTTGGTGGGAAGGCTGTTTGTTCATATGAGTTACCTTGGGCACTAGGGCATATGGCACGTGGATGCTTGTGGTCTGACAGTGGCCAGGCTGTCAGGTCAGTGTCCCTGACATCCTTTCCAGGGACAGACTGAAGCTTGACCTGTGGGCAGCAGGGGGCACTGTCGGCCTCCCCAGGAAGAGCACACTGGGGGCCCCCTGCTGTGTACCCTACAACCCCCTTAGGGCGCCCACACTTTTGCCTATGTGTGCTAGTGAGGACTCAGCAGCTGTGTCCCCTCTGGCTGGGAGGGGTCTCCTGCTCACAGGTCTGTGGAAATTTCCAGCAGCTGCTTCTTCCCTGGTCCCTCCCAGGAGACAAACTCTGAGTCTCTGTGGAAATCAGCCCCTTCTTTCTAAGGGACTAAGCTGACACTTCAGCTAGTAGGCAGGATGGAAATCTGTGTGAACAGCCGGTCCCCATGAGTCCATGGAGATGACAAAAGAAACCGCTACATGCCTGCCCTGATCTGGGGCTGCAGGAAGAGCATCCATCATGGCCTGGACCCTTCTCCTTGTGCTCCTGGTGCTCCTGGCTCACTGCACAGGTAGGGACATCTCCAGATCCATGGCAGCTCTTTTTTTTTTTTTTTTAATTTTTTTTCAACGTTTTTTATTTATTTTTGGGACAGAGAGAGACAGAGCATGAACGGGGGAGGGGCAGAGAGAGAGGGAGACACAGAATTGGAAACAGGCTCCAGGCTCCGAGCCATCAGCCCAGAGCCTGACGCGGGGCTCGAACTCACGGACCGCGAGATCGTGACCTGGCTGAAGTCAGACGCTTAACCGACTGCGCCACCCAGGCGCCCCTCCATGGCAGCTCTTGAGTGGGTGTCACCCTCACTGTCACAGACCACCAAGCAGCTTCACCTTTTCCGCTGCCCCGTTTCCCATGAGGGTCTGTGTTTACAGGTTCCCTGTGCCAGCAGGGGATGACCCAGCTACCCTCCTTCTAAAGACTTCCACTGTCCTCCAGATCTATGGGGAAGTGAAACAAAAACCTGGCCTGCACCCTCCTGACCTGGTGTGCCCTTCACAACAGGGGCTCTACCCTGCCTGGCTTAGGGGGTCAATGGCATTGTCATTTCTTCTGTCAGCACCTAAGTTTCCTCAGTCCACTTGATCTGATAATATCACATACTTTTCTTCAGATCAAAATTTGGATTAATCCATTGATAATATAGTCTCACCCTGTTAATGTTGCACTGGAAATAATCCCATGCTCAGAGATTAATAGCTCTTAATGAAGAAATTGGATAAGAATGAAAAGGCTGATTCCGGCCATGCTCTCTGGAGAGTGTAGAGTGACTCAGATATGCTTCTGGTCCGAGTGTTTCCATTTGGGGTGGGGATGCAATCCCCACACACACGTGGGAATTGTATTATCTATTCTAGCATCAACCTCCAAAGATGAAAATTAGAAATAATATCATCTACAATAGCATCAAAAATATGAAACATATAAGGAAAGATCTGAAAGAATTTGAGAATTTTACGCACTAAAAATTATAAACTATTCAAAGGGAGATTAAAGGTTTAAATACATGTACAGATCTATCTGGCTTATGGGTCCAAATATTCAACTTGGGGGCGCCTGGGTGGCTCAGTCAGTTAAGCGTCTGACTTCAGCTCAGGTCATGATCTCGCGGTCCGTGAGATCGAGCCCCACGTCGGGCTCTGGGCTGACGGCTCAGAGCCTGGAGCCTGCTTCCGATTCTGTGTCTCCCTCTCTCTCTGCCCCTCCCCCGTTCATGCTGTGTCTCTCTCTGTCTCAAAAATCAACGTTAAAAAAAAAAAAAATTTAAAAATCTGCATATTAAAGGACAATGTAAAATTCCCTGAAGAATGTGAAAGCATATTTGAAAAAAATTGTGAACATCTTATTTGTGTCATCAACAAGAAAACAAAAGATAAGCATTGTTAACAGTTAGTAGGTGATCCCATGCAACTTATCTTCTAGCTTCTATTTTCCAGTTGGGAGTCGGGATGGAAGATACTTTCTCACTTCAAGGGAACTGAGGAACGTCTGACCACACATTGCAGACAGAGAAAAACGTTAGAATGGATTATAGAGAGAGACGTGAGAGATGAATTATCACACAGTGTCTGAAGTAGGGACTCCCTAGAGTAAGTCTCCTAAATTCACAGCGGGAGCAGTCAGCATGGCCATGTGCACCTGCAGCCACAGTCCGCTGGGGGATTCAACTGGGGAAGAAGGAGCATGGTGGATTCCACGGAGGCGGGTGATTAGTGAGGTGAGTGGGACTAACCCTAGAGGGGTGTATGGACTGTGACGATGATAATGCTGACTGATGATTTTATGTCTGTGAGTGAGGAGGAACAGGGAGTATAAATAAGGAAGTGAAGGAACCAGCAGGGTAAGGGGGAGAGAAAATGCCATTTCTTCCATGTCATGATTATCCCCTCAACCTGACTCCTGCCTTGTCACCTTGATTTCAAAGTAGAAGTAGAAATAAATCAATTGTGATAACAGCCAAAGTATTAAAATGTCAGATGATAGCGGGCTCCCTCACATTCTAAGGTAGGTTTGATTTTCTTCCACTTCCTCCTTATTGAATGTGGTTTCCCCCATTCTTCTAATTCCACACGTCCTCCACCAGTGAGCCCACTCCCCTCCTGATATCCCCACCCACCCCATTTGTTGATTCGCTACAAGCATTCATGGATGGCCCCCACCTTCTATTGCCAAATATTGACCTGAACCATTTTTATCTACACATAATTCCTTATATACTCCACGTTTTTGAAAAAGAGGAAATTGAATCAATTCTGTAAAAGTTATGAAACCAAATGACTGCATTGACATCATCATCCAATAGAGACTCCATATGTCATCATTACTTCTCCATCCCTCATCCCCAGAGGCCTTGCTGGTTACCTCTCCTGGATGATCTCACTAATGATTATATTTTGATTCATTCCCTCCTCCTGATTTCCCCGTGTGACATTTCCTCCAAAACTCTCATGGTCTCTGTTCTCCCTCAAGCCTGCATGCTCTCCAACCAACTTCCTTCCTTCCTTCTTCATGGTCAGATATCACAGACTTGTATATTCCTCCCACAGGCTCTGCTGTCTTGTGACCTTGGGCATTATCACCCACTATATCTTCCTTCACCCAGGACACTCCTCCATCTAGATTCTTTCCAAACCACACCCAGATCCCCACTTCTAGGAACCTCATCCACAGAAACTTCTGCGTGTTGGAAATAAACACATAGAGGATTGTCACTTAGCAAAGTTGTAAAAGAAAAAAAAGACTCACCATGTATTTCTATCCATTGAAGTCCATTGTGACACTGAGAATCTATTCAAATGAGTGAGGTAGATGTATTGTGAACTTTGAAAGATGCCCTCATTGTATACTTGGTAAATGTAGAAGAAGACAGAAAATATATATACACAAAAACACATATATATGTATATATGTGTATGCATACATATATATGTGTGTGTGTGTGTATATATATATATATATGGTGACTGTATATATATATATATATATATATATATATATACATATATACATAATATCACTTAAGCACACTTGTGTAGAGATGGCATGCATTTGATAAAATATATATTTATTTAAGAATGAGGGGAAAGTCTGAAAAGATACCCATATGAAACTGTTTACTTGAGATAGCTGTAAAGGTAGCTGAATGGAATTAGCAAGAAAAAAACTTTAAAGTCTGCATATACACCAATATAGTGTTTGGATGTGCTGTTTTGTGTCATATTATGTTTGTTTTGTATGTACCATTCTGAGTACTTAGGTCAAAAATATGTTTTGTTTTGTTTTGTTTTGTTTTGTTTTGTTTTGTTTTGTTTTGTTACAGAGTACTCAGTAACTGCAACCTGAGGCCGAGGTTGGTTTAAATGACTTTACCACTGGAGTTCAAAATCTGCATATTGGGAGTCACTGACTGATTAATATCATAAATCATATAAGATTTGAAGACATCAATTTAAACATGAAAAGATTTTATGCAAAGAGAAGTACACTTTTGTAAAGAATTCAAAAATGAGTCCAAATAGAAGTTTTCAGAAAAAAAGATTGCAAGAACATTGAGGACAATACTCTGGGAACGTATAAGTAGCAGCATGAATTTAAAATGTTGGAGAAAAGCAGAAACATAGAAAGTTAATGGTTTTTCTCTTAGTCGTTTTACTTTTAGCTTTGTTGTAGAATAGTGTATACAAAAATACTGCCTATTGAATACATACATATTTTTTAATGTTTCTTTACTTATGTTTATATTTATGTTGAGAGGGACAGAGAGAGAGAGAGAGAGAGAGAGAGAGAGAGAGAGAGAGAGAGAGAATACCAAGCAAGCACAAAGCTAGACATCGGCCCTGATCCCACGAACCATGAGATCATGACCTGAACGAAAACCAAGAGTCTTTGCTCAATTGACTGTCACCCACGTGCCCCTTTACATCTTTTCTTTTAAGTTTATTTATTTATTTTGAGAGAGAGAGACAGAGAGAGAGAGAGAGAGAGAGAGAGACAGAGAGAGAGAGAATACCAAGCAGTCTTTCCACTGACAGTTCAGGGCCCGATATAGGGCTTGAACTCAAGAACTGCAAGATCATGATCTGAGCTGAGGTTGGTCGCTTAACCAACTGAGCCACCCAGGCGCCCCTGAATATATACATCTTGATGAGTTTGGACATATGGGTCACCTGTGATACTATCAACACAATCTACATACTACACTTATGTATCCCCTCAAAATATGTATATATGTCTTTTTGTTGTTGTTGCAAGAACACATGACCTGATCTATTTCCTTAACACATTCTAAAGTACAGAATACCATATTGTTAACTAGAGATCCTATGTTGTATCGTACATCTCTGGAGCCTATTTATCCTGCATAACCGAAACTTTCTACTCACTGAGCAACAGTTTTCCATTTCTGCTCTCTCAGTCCCGGGCAACCACTGTTCTATGCTTTTAGTAAGAGTTTCCCTACTTAGAATATTCATATGAGTGGAACTACATAGGATTTGTCCATCAGTTACTGGCAGGCAGGCAGACAGAGAAAGAGAGACAGACAGACAGACAGACAGAGAGACTTGGGTTCCTACTCTGTTTCTATGGCCACCAACTTCCACCCTGGTAAGTACATTCCAGAGGGTAGAGACCAGAGAGAATGGTCTCACTGGTCAAAATCCAAGCTATTAAAATGTAGAATGATAAGAAAGAAAATGCTCATCAATTTTTTTTCTGGCTAAGCCTCTTGTAGCCACACTAATATCTAGGAGAAATAGACCATGGGGCTGGGGACTCTGGGGCTTCATGGTTACTTCATTGCATGGAAGTCTTCTTGAGGTTGGTGAATGACCTAGTATCAGTCTAACATGTTCCCTGAACAACTTAGCCCTTGAACTGAGTTTTTGGAAGTGAACATTTTAACAGCTTTTAAGTGCTTGACCTGCACCACTAATTTTGCACTTTGGCTTCCAAGATGCCCCTTAGCAACAGTCTGTAACGCACATCAGATTTTATCCAAACTGACCCCAGTCTGAGGAGAACCGTGGACTCACCAATCTGTGGGACTGACTCCAGAAGAAATCTTCTAGGGCCTATGTTTGCTGTCTGTCCCATAGTAATTTCTTTTTAGGGCATAGGACACTAAAGACACAAAGGAAAACAAAGATCATCTCTGGGAAGAAATGGATCAATAACTAAAATTTGTTTTGTTGTATTTTTACTAAGATTTGCTGAGCCCAAGGAACTCGCGCCACAATATTTTCTTCCGCTAATTGAAATGTAGAGAGAAAAATGTCCTCATACTACTCTTGCTCCATTGGACTCCGCAGACACAGATTGTGTGGGGCTCACATGGTAAGAAATCACCTTTGCTGACTGTATGTCACATGTCCCAGGATGTCAGCTGCTGCATCAGATTTAATCAAGTTCACATGTCCTGCCCTCTCTGACATCCGTCATGGAGGAAGAAGTTCCTATGGACTAAAAATCAAATCAACATGGGAAAGATTAATAGGACATTAATCATTTAATCATTTAATCATACTGATGGGGAATCCACATACACCTGAAATTTCAAAGACAGTCATACAACAGAAAGCTTCTCGGACATCCTGAGGAAAGGACAGGGATAGGGGTCTGGGGACACAAATGGGAATGAGATCGTCAGCAGGAAAGTGTGAAGAGATGTATGGAAAAGAAAGATTGCACTGTTATGCAGATATGTTTCTTAGGTACAGAGAAATCTCTGTTAACAGCTCTGTTCTTGATTCAAGCAGGCGGTAGAGGGAGGAATAAAGAGCTTTTACTTTGGATTGATTGAATTGTGAACGTTTTTAACTGAAAATAATTTTCATGCCAAAGATGCCCATCTTGGGACAGCCTGCCCTTGGCCCCACATCATCAACTTGACTGTGGTGATGCCTTCATGTGTCTATACACCTCTTAAAATGTATCAAGTTGAAAAGTTTAAGTATGTATAGTTGATTCTAAGTCACTTGTAGTTCAATAGAACCATTGTAAACAGTTTCAAATCTCTTCAAAATGAAAATGTCTGTCTTACTATCTGTCCGTGAACACCCTCACAGTCCAGACATCTCCATGCAGTGGTCACCCCATAGCATTTGTCTTCCTGTCATCAGTGTCTGTGGCTAATGTATCTGTACCTTCTGTTACCGCTGCTAAGAACCCTGCTCTCCTTCCAGGAATTTGTTTCTTTCTTTGCCCTGCAGCAGGACATGCAGCCTGCATCAGACCAGGTCACGAGAGGCCCCTCATGTGGCTGTGCTGAAGAAGAGGCTCAGGCATTTGCCCCCAGGCTTACCCCTTCCCACCTCCCTGTGTTCCCACTCACCCTGCACAGGGTTATATTCCCACATATCTTCCTCCTGGAATTCTAGGAGTTCCCATAATGGAAAAGGGTGTTTATTAATATCAGTTACCTGGGGACAGATCAGGTGCGGTTGCCCGTGGGTATCTGAGAACAGACAGTGATCATGTTGTCAGTCCAGTGTCCTCAACACATTACATCCACTGAGAGAGTGATATTTGGCCAGTGGGCAGCACGGGACACTGTCGGTCTTTCCCTCATGTCTGCACTGGTGTTGACTTCTGTGTAATTCTCCCAAATCACCCAAATACCCCATGGCTGTGTTATCTGTGCCTGTGTCTGGTGACAGGGACTCAGTGTCTGTCCCACCTCTAGGCTGGGCAGAGTCTTCTGCTCACAGGTTTGTGGAAGGTCCCAGCAGCTGCTTCCTCCTTAGTCACTCTCAGGGGACACACTGTGAGACTCACCCATCGGTCCCCTATGTCTAAAACCTGAGTCCATACCTGAGCTGGTTCTCAGAGTGAAGCAGAGTTCACCAACAAGGGAAACAAATTTAGAGGAACAGCTCCTCCTCCCAGAGACCAATGAAAGGCATCACAGATGCCTGGGTCAGCCCAGCTCCAGCCTCGGAGTCTTTGCAAGGCTGTGTCCATCATGGTGTGGACTCTTCTCCTTCTTGTGCTCCCCTCTTGCTGCATATGTAAGAACTAAACTCAGACGTCTGGGGCATCCCCGAGGCTAGGTCAACCGCTTTGGATCACACCCACAAGCAGCTTTACCTCCATCCCTACCCCATTACCATGAAGGTCTGTGCTTGCAGATTCCCACCACAGCCAGTGATGACTCAGCCACCCTCTTCTGGGTGTCCCTGGAAGAATCTGCCGGACTCATCTGACCCTGAGAGGCAACACCATTGTTGGCAAAAAATAAAAAAAAAATTTAAAAAAAACATACTGGCACAAGCAGAAGCCAGAGATCCCTCCCTAGTTCCTCCTGAGATTCCACTCAGGATCCTATATACATCAGGGATCCTGGGTCCCCTGTCATTTTCTGAATCCAAAGATGCTTTGATCAATTAAGTTATTCCACTATGTCTGGACTCTAGAATGAGGACAAAGTAGAACCAAGGTGACTATTATGGTCATATATGCCAAGATAGTGCTAATGCTTATGCAGTGCTTTAGATCCATAGGAAAGTGAGACAGAATCTCCCTCCATTCTCTGGGCCTGGTGACATCACCCCTTAGGTGGTTCAGGAGTGATTTCTCTTATCAGATTTTCAACAGACTCTTTGTTGTCCTGAAACGAGATGATTTAACAGTGTCATATCCCTTCCTTCAGTGAATTTTTTAGATTGATAACCTATTCTCACCTTGTTCATGTTTTCAAAGGCAAACTACATTGCTGAAAGGTAAAAATTACTCTGTGGGGATGTTACAGGACAAAAGTTGTTGATTCCAACTCTGGATCTAGGGGTGGATCATAGATAGTTTTTGGTCTGATTGCTTCAAATCTGGGCTTCAGGTTACAAAAACAGCATGTGGAAACAAATGGTGGTCTATATAGAGGCAGTAAACTATCAACACATAAAAATAAAATCTGGGGCACCTGGGTGGCTCAGTTGGTTAAGCATGAGACTTCAGCTCAGGTCGTGATCTCAAGGTCCCTGAGCTGCAGCCTCGCCTCTCACTCACTTGTGCCCTCTCTCTCTCTCAAAGAAAAAAATTAGTAAGTAAAATCAATGCCATTTATAATGACATAATTATGAAACTCTTAAGGATATATTTTAGAAAAAATGGAAATCTTGTATATGGAAAATTACAAAACATTTCAGAGAAATTAGAGAAAAGTTGAATAAATGAATAGATATTCTTTGCTTGTGGATCAATATGTTGAATTTGGCTAAGGTAAGGATTCTTCCCAAAATTTTCTGTCAGTAGTTGGTGTCAATAGCTCCCAGGCAGAAAACAAACAAAAAATGGAGTATCTTTCACAAATAGAGACACAAAAATTCCAAAGAAAATACTAGAAACAGTATTCAATCATATATATATCTACATATATATATACATATAGATATATATATACATATCTATATATATATAGATATCTATATACATATATATATCTATATACATATATATATCTCCTATATTAACAGGCTAAAGGAGAGAAACCCTGATCTTACCAACCATTACAGAAAAACATTTTGCACAATTCATTATAATGGACAAGAATAAATGAATAAATGAATGCAAATGATAAAAGTTCTCAGAGAATGAAAAACAGGGGACCTAAGGAAAAATGCCTAGGAAGCTACAAATATGATCATAAATATATACATTTAAAGAGTAATAAAGAATTTTGGGAATGTTGAAGAATACAAGAGCAACATAGAAAGATCATTTAGATGTGTATACACTAGCAATAAGAATGTGATAAGTAATTTAAAAGAACACTTAAAACCACTCAATGATGATGTATTTGGGTGCATATTTAAAAAAATATGTACAGGGGCGCCTGGGTGGCTCAGTCGGTTAAGCGGCCGACTTCGGCTCAGGTCATGATCTCACAGTCCGTGGGTTTGAGCCCCGCGTCAGGCTCTGTGCTGAAAGCTCAGAGCCTGGAGCCTGTTTCAGATTCTGTGTCTCCCTCTCTCTGACCCTCCCCCATTCATGCTCTGTCTCTCTCTGTCTCAAAAATAAATAAATGTCAAAAAAAATTTAAAAAAAAATATGTACAGGCCATTGGTGCTGAAATCTGGACAATCCTGGGAAGTGTACTCAAAGTGGATCTAAAACAGTGGAGAGATATGTTGTGTTCAAGGATTAGAAGATGAAATCTACTAAAGATGAAAATTCTTCCCAAATTCTATAAAAGCGTAAGTCAATTCCTATCACAACAATACAGATTGCTATGGATGGAGGGTAGATACATTGGCCAATGGAACAGAACAGAAAACCCAGAAACAAACTCATAAAAGTATGGATAAGTATTTTTGACAAAATTGCAGAAGACTTCCAGAGGAGAAAGGATGGCATTTTGGACAAATGGCCACAGAACAATTGGATATCCATAGAAGGGAATTAATCTTACCTAAAACTCTCACTTTATAAAACAAAATCACTAGGGACCCCTGGGTGACTCAGTCGGTTAAACTTCCAATTCTTCTTTCAGTTCAGGTCATGTCCTTATGGTTTGTGGGATGGAGCCCCACCTAGAACCTCAGACCCTGCACTGACAGCACAGAGCCTGCTTGGGATTCCCTCTGTCCCTCTCTCTCTCCCCCTTCCCCTCTGGAGCACGCGCTCTCTCTCTCTCAAAGTAAATAAAGAAACTTGAAAAGAAAAAAGAAAAAAGAAAAAAAAATAAAATTCAATAAATGGATTATAGACCTAACTGTAAAATATAAAGTTATAAACATTAAAAAATGGAGAAAATCTTCAGGATCCTAAGGTTTAGACAAGACCCCATCAGCAAAAATCATAATAAAAAACCGATCAGTTGGGCTTCACCAAAGATAAATTCATTGTTTTTCCTTAACTTTGTAAATTAGTAAGCAATAAAATTAGCTACAAAATAGATTAAAATAAAACTCAATTTATTGGACAGTAGTCGGAATTCATTGATATAATGCACAGAAGTTGTAAAACATTCACAAGGCAGGCATATTCTAAATTGTATACCAATACAGTGGTATGATGTCTGTAGTATTTTCTGCCAGACTCCAACAATTTACCACTTAATTGTGGTAAATGTTTGCATCTCACGTTAGAAGGACTCATTCTGAGAGTGAAAATCACTGCAGTAACCATAGACGTGCTATGAGATCACATTATCCATGATTCAGATCACTGATGTGTGAATAGACAGAGACCTGGTGAGCTTAGGAAACCAGCTGGGCTCTCAGGGCTGTGGGACACAGTGAGGTGTGTGCCCTTCAGCCAGCAGGGGGCATTGTGGGACTGCCCTGTGATCTCTACACAGAGGCTCAGTGATGCTCTTGAACTCAAAGGAGCCTGGGCCTGGGGACTGAGCCCTGTGCCCCTGATAGGGACTCAGCTGCTGTGTCCTCTCAGGCCTGACAGAATCCCCTGAGCAGGGACATGTGGGTTGTCTCAGCAGGTGCTTCCTCCTAGTGTTCTCCCCAGGGGTGAAGCCAACCCTCATCCTCCCCAGTGTGTGGTGTGAGCTGAGCTCCAGCACCAGGGCTCAGTGAGGGGCTGGGCAGTCACTGGATGGACCATATCTGCATGGACAGCCCTCCTGTTGCAGAGGGTGGAGGAGAAACGGAGGCCAGGGGCAGCTCACCCCACTGTGGGGACCAGAGGCTGTGTCACCATGGCCTGGACTCCTCTCCTCTTCATGCTCCTGTCTCACTGCACAGGTAGGGACTGGCCTCAGGGACACAAGGTAGCCCCAAATGATTCTTCCCATGCTCAGCATTTTAAGAAATTTTTTTTCCCACTTTTTCCATTTTTAGTCCCATCACTTATGAGTGTCTCTGTTATAGGTTCCCGGTCCCTCCCTGTGCTGACCCAGCCACCTTCCCTCAATGCATCTCCTAGAACAGCCAGAATCAAATGCACCTGAGCAGTGACATCAGTGTTGGTGGTTATAGCACATACTGGTACCAGCAGAAGCCAGGAAGCCCTCCCCAGTATCTGCTGAAGGTTCTACTCAGACTCAGATAAACACCAGGGCTCCAGGATCGCCAGCCGCTTCTCTGGATCTGATGATGCCTCGGCCAGCACAGGGCTTCTGCTCACCTCTGGGCTGCAGCCTGAGGACGAGGCTGACTATTACTGTGCAAACTGGCACAGTGGTGCTGGTCACAGTGACACAGACACATGGGAAAGTGGGACAAATACCTCAGCCTGCTCAGACCCCTGGTCTCTGACTCTCTTCCCGTTTAAAATAACTGGAGGGGCGCCTGGGTGGCTCAGCCGATTTAGTGTCTGACTCTTGATCTCAGCTCACATCATGACTCCTGGTTAGTGAGATTGAGTCCCAAGCCAAGCTCTGCACTGACAGCATTTAGCCTGTTTGGGATTCTCTCTCTCCCTCTCTCTGCCCCTCCCCCACTCATGCTCCTGCTCTCTCTCTCCAGATAAATAAATAAACTTAAAAAAATAACTGGAAGGCACACTGACTGTACTTGGAAATAGCTTCTAGATCACAATGTCCTTCTTCCCACTTTCCTATTCAACCTCTTTGTAGTCTCAGGAAAACAACAACAACAACAACAACAACAACAACAACAAAATACAAGCAACAACAACAAAAAAACCATGATGATGCAGAGACTTTGGTGATCCAGGTGTAAAAATCAGAACTTGTTGAACTGGCTTTTTTTTCTCTTTACAAAGGCAAGTCAACTTTCCTTAGTTTTCTCGGCCAGAGCCTGCGGACCGTTGGACAGTCCTCCACAGAATGGATTCTGTTCCTCCAGGAGTCAGAGCAGAGACCCTCCCTTCCCTCCAGGCTCCTGTGCTCAGGGCTGGTTGAGTAGCTCTGTGTGCCAAGCACAAAGTACTAAGATTGGTGCTGAGTAAGGACAAAGAAGAGGAGGAATCCCAGGCACAGGGCTGGCCTGGCACCGGGGCTAGCTACCTGCCCTTCGGTTGTGGTATCAGGCGATGGTGCTTAGCCCTGGGAGGAGCTTTGGGTGTCAGGTTAGCAAACCTCCCAGTGGGGCTTGTGAGGGTAAGGAGGAGGCTCAACCACTGCTACAAAATGCTGAGCCTGTTCTCGGGAAGGTGGGTGAAGTGGATCCCACAGATGTGAGTTTCCCCCAGCTGCCACCATCATGCCCTGGGGGCACCTTGTGGCTGGTTTCCTGAGCTCACAGACCCTGACTGTGAGCTCCTTTCCTGCTGCATCAGTTCTCATCAGTGATCCATGCAGTAGAAAGGCTGTGGAGCATCATGAGAAAGATCTCCCCCATCTGTGCACAAAGGAAGATGTTACCCTAAGAGAAATAAGTCCTACAAAAAAGGCAAATGCTGCATGATCTCATTTATATGTAGAATCTACAGGAGAAAATAGTTTTAAAAATTACTGTAAAATTTTACTGATGATGATGAGTTAGAATAGGGTAACATATAAGCGTGGGTAGGATATTTGCATGAGGACAGCTTCTTAAATATATTTTATTTTCAACTCATAATTTATAATTATGAAAATAAACAACAAAATTTACTATTTTAATCACACTTTAAAGTACAGTTCAGAGGCACTAAGCAGCTGCACAGTGTTTTGTAACCATCACGACTTTCCATTTCCAGAACTTTTTCATTATTCCCAGCACTCAGCAGGGGAATGGGTAACCTGGATATGACAGAGGAGCCAGGGCTCCAGAAGCCCATGCCAATGCAAGAAGCAGCAGAGAGAAGAAGGCACCTCCCTTGGGGGCTCTTGGCAGGTGTGCCTGACTCATGTGAAAGCATTCTTTGGGCTGTGCTTCTTACCCCAGATTAACCATGTGGATGCACGCTGCCCTCCATGCACGGGTATCAACGTGTCCCATTACAGGGGGTCCAGCACTTCCAGCTTTTTCTCCCAAAGTGTGTCCAGACACTTCAGTGATAACCTGAGAATTTGGGTCATCTTCTGTATGAGTCATGCATATTCTTATCTGAATCCACACCAAACTCCATGTCAGCTGTCTTCCAGAGATGTCACAAAGGCCCTGTTTTCAGCTCACTTGCTCCCTGGTGATCAAGGGGAACTTGCATTACTTTCTGGTCTTTTTATTCTGTGGCATCTCTCTATGTGTGCCTTTCTAGGTCACTACCATACTGTTTTCATTATTATAGCTTTGTTGTATAATTTAAAGGAAGAAGTATGTTGCCTCCACCTTAGTTCTTCTTTCTCAAGATTGCTTTGGCAGTTTGAGGTCTTTTCTGGCTCTATAAAATTCAGGGTTTTTGGGGTTTTTGTTTTTGTTTTTGTTTTTGTTTTTTGCTATTTCTGTGAAAAATGTCATAGGAATTTTCATAGGAATTGCCTTGAATCTATAGATTGTTTTGGGTAGCATAGACATATTAAGGTTATTTTTGTGGTGGAAAACACTGGATTTAGGAATTACCTGGAGGTTGTGTGTGAGGCATAAGGATGTGTCTAAGATGACACCTGTGTCTGTGGTTAAGAATTTAGATGGATGATGACGGCCCAAAGGAAAGAAGAGATACATGTTTAGCCATAGAGTAAGAAAGGAGATATTTGTATTTTTTCTTGTTTTCTTTGCTGATGTATTTTTTAATTCAAAATTGTTTGCCGAGCACCAACTAAGTATTATCAGCAAGCTCCAGATAGTGCTGCAAGGAGCAAAAAAAATTGTGAAGGTGATGGACACATGCTGGATTTTTATCTGACTCACTAGGAAAGACAGTGATCAGATGTGTTATGCGAAGTTCAAAGGGAAGCATTAATCATTTGTAGGAATAGGAAATCCAGTTCTATGTTGAGAGTTGTTGCAGTATATATACATTTATGTAACCATATCATATTTTATAACTTGTGTAGAGGTGGGTGGACAGAGTGACAGGCTGTCTGAAGTCCAGAGATTCCCTCTCTGCTCAGCTCCAGGATGTCCCTCCCAGCCATAGGTGAGTCTGGAGACTGAGACAGCAGGGGGCACTGTGGGCCTGCCCTTGAGGGTCTATGTGGGGGAGGGATCTCAACTGAGCACCCAGGCCTGGAACCCTGCCTTGTGCCCCGTGCTCTGTGCTCACTGGGGCCCTGGGGAGGCTACCTAGTCCCACCCAACACTCAGCTGTCACCAAATTCAGCCCTAGAGACCCCAGCGGAAAGAGTGATTTGCATGAAGGCTCCCTCGCTGCTTTCCCAAGAGGGGAGAGGATAAGAGAGGCTTTGTGCAGGTCTGTCACTTGTGAGCTCAGAACCACAGCCTGGGGCATCTCCACCATGGCCTGGACCCCTTTCCTCCTCACTGTCCTTGCTCTCTGCTCAGGTGACTGGCTGTGGAAAGCAGGGGGAGTGATTATGGGCTATCACTGTTCTTCTTCTTGCCCCCTCTTTTTGAGAACATGCTGTGGGCAATACCATGAGATTCACCTGTGTGTGTGTCCACTGCTCTGTTGCAGGATCCTGGGCACAGCCTACGCTGACACAGGAAGCCTCCATGTCAGGGTCTGTGGGACAGAAGGTCACCCTCACCTGCACTGGAAACAGCAACAATGTTGGGTCATATTATGTGGGCTGGTACCAACAGATTTCTCACGGTGTCCCCAAAACTGTGATGCTCGGGAGTACTAGACCCTCAGGGATCCCAGCTCGGTTCTCTGGCTCTGACTCTGGGAACACGGCCTCTTTGATTATCTCGGGCCTGCAGCCTGAGGATGAGGCTGATTATTACTGCTCAACGTGGGACAAAAGCATCAAAGCGGACACAGAGCTGCAGGCCCATGGGGACCTGAGACAAAAACCTGCCCCTGTTCCCCATGGTCACCCCCATGACTTCCTGTGACAAACAAACAGGGACACTGTGGAGACTCTGAAGTGTCTGACTCTGAGCCCAGAGGAATTTTAAGGAGTTAGTGATAGAAGCTTCTTCTCATGTTGTATTTTCTAAAAACAAAACAAGTCTATTACAATAATTTACATGCCATAAAGTTCAATCATTTAAATTGTATAATTCAGCAGTCTGTAGTATATTTACTGAGTTTGGCCACCACCATCATGATCAAATTGAGAACATTTCCATCACCTGCAGAAATAATCCACCAGCAGTCAGGCCATTGCCCTCCCCCCCGCCCCCCCCCCCTTGCAGTCAACCCTTTGCAGCCACCAATCCTTCCTGTCTGCAGTGATCTTCCTATTGTGCACATTTCATAGGTGCTGAATCACACAGCAGGTGCCATTCCAAGTTCTCCATTCACTGGCATTAGGAGTGTGGGCAATGTGTGGGGACTTCACCACCACCTCTGTAAATATAGGGAATGCTTCATGTATAGACATGTCCATCTTGTACAGAGTCCATGCTAAACTATCTAGATGTCTCCAACTTTAATACAGAGCCTATTGAAATAGCAGAACTATTTTTCTATAGTGGTGTATAAAGTAATTACAATTTCCTTTTTTTTAATTTGTATTTTCCAATGTCTATTACCACCATTGTCAGTTTTAATTTTTTATATTTCTGCATCCTCCATTTTGGTTCAATAATTTAGCCAGTACTGTTTTACTCTTATGAAAAGTAATATTATGTATTAATTAGTCCGTTTTTCCTGTTTTCATCTCATATACTTTTGCTTATGGTGAGAAATGGGCTATGTCTTCTTTCCCTTTTTCCTATTCCTTTGTGTCTGGAAGATGCTAAATGTATCCTTTCCCCTTTTTTCCCATCACTGAATTGTTTCCAGACTCCCTTCTTAACTTTCTCACCCCATCTGCCCACAGCACTGCATCTGAAACATCCTGTCTCCCTCCTGCTCTCCCTGGATTGCCATCCAATTGGCAGGGCTCAGGTGTCCCTACGCGCTGTCCTGTATTTTCACACCTCAGGGGACTTTCTCCTGTGATGGTGGTTCAGGCCATTGCTAGTTTTCCCCTTCTGTCTCCCACAGACTTTTTTATCCTGACTCTTCTTTCCACTAAAGCTCATCACTTACGGTGTGAACATGAGAACCAGTCTGTCAGGATTCTGTAATCCATTTTTATAATGGAGTTATTCATCCACTTATAATGATTTATTAATAGGTTTTCACTTCTAGGTTGTATGAATTTGGTACATGATCTGCATCATGCTTTACTGAAGGTGTGAATTTTGCAGTTTCTTCTTTGTCGTTAATTGTTTATGTAAACACATAATTATGAGCTGTGATGGGTATTTCTAATTTCATTGCTGGGTATTACCTTAGCACCAGAATTTTCCATATTTGTAAATATCAAAAAAAAAACATACTAAAAGTCACTTCTTGAAAACTTAGATGCAGGTTTAAAAAAAAAATTGTTTTATTTCATTTTTTTTACCTTGTATCTAACATTGACATAAACAGTAAAAATTATCAAAGAATGTTGGTGACCAATACTACTTAATATTCCTCTTCAACTTCTTATCAATACAAAATGAATGTAACTAAAGGGAGAAGTAAAGTGTAATGAGAAGGATACAGGTTTTACTTTTTTAAGTTTATTTATTTATTTTGTGAGACAGAGAGAGAGAGAGAGAGAGAGAGAGAGAGGGAAAGCAATGGAGGGTCAAAGAGAAAAGAAAGGGAGAGAATACCAAGAACTCTCTGAGCTGTCAGCACAGAGCCCAACCCGGTGCTCAATCCCACAAACCATGAGATTATCACCTAAGCCAAAATCTAGAGTGAGCCACTTAAACTACTGAGCCACCCAGGCCCCCATTTTTTTTTTTTATTTGAGAGAAGAAATATATATTACATAGTGAGCTCAGGGTATTTAGTTTAAAAATATTTTGCTGATTCAGTAGAATCATTAGAAATACATAAAATAAAAGTTTTATTTATTATTTTTCATAATAATTTAAAGAAGAAATATGGGGGCACCTGGGTGGCTCAGTCGGCTGGGCGTCCGACTTCGGCTTAGGTCACGATCTCACTGTCCGTGGGTTCAAGCCCCGCATCAGGCTCTGTGCTGACGGCTCAGAGCCTGGAGCCTATTTCGGATTCTGTGTCTCCCTCTCTCTGACCCTCCCCCGTTCATGCTCTGTCTCTCTCTGTCTCAAAAATAAATAAATGTTAAAAAAAAATTAAAAAAAAAAAGAAATATGCTTTTTCGTGTTAAAAATAATGAAAGTGATCCCAACGATATTACCAAAAAGGTAAAGGTTCTGAGTATAGATTCTGAGACATGTGCAATCTGTATGTATTAAAACAAAAAATCGTGAGGAGGGGCCAAGATGGCAGAGCAGCATGAAAGTTTTTTGTGTTTCTCGTCCCTGAAATGCAGCTAGATCAACACGAAGCCATCTTGCACACCTAGAAAATTGATCTGAGGATTAACTCAACATCTGCATAACTTGAACCACAGAAATCCTCAGGTACGTGGCGTGGAGAGGTGAACTGGGGGAGAGAGAAGCCGCGAGGGTAGGGAGCTGTTTTTGCTTGCTGGAGAGAGGACAGAGAAGGGGGGAGAGTACAGGAAAAGCATTCCCCTCAAAAGCAGCTGAAGAGAAAGAGAAAGAGTGGAAACACCCATAAAAGAATTAAGACAAAAGGGAGAAAGGACAAAGGAAAGGGTTCGGATACCATTAATACTATACGAACAGGAAATGTAGAGTCTGAAGCTTCATAGCTCTATACCTGGTGGAGCTCTGGTGGGAAAGACGAATCCCCAGGAACAGACAGCAAAGTCCAAGTGGTCTTTAGGCCACGTGGGCAGAAGGTGGTTTCCCTGCTGAGAAGACATTTAGTAGAGGCTGTGTGGCCTCCCCACAGGCAAAGGTCCCAGCAGACGCCGAAGACCAGCCACCTTTGACGGTGTTGGAACAAGGATGTTAAGAGGCAGCGAAGCCTGGCTCCAGATGTGTGTTGTGATTCACCATAATCCCTGAAACACTGCTGCTACACAATAGCACAAACTTTTTCAGGGACAGGCTGGCACCCGGCCATTGCTTGGCGAGACCGTCCCCCACAGGGTCTGAGTGGGTCAGCCGTAGGGCACTCAGAAGTGAGGGGTTTGGAAACACAGCTCCATCTGGGATAAAACTCAGGAGAGAGGTGCCACCTGGCAGGCTGACAACTTGGTCACAGACAGGGTAGAAGTGGGCAGTGGAAAGAGGCTGGAGGCAAAGGAGGGGGCTTGATTGCCAGTCGGCAAGAGCACAGAGTTCTGATACCAGAGACTGGGTAGCTGGGTGACGCCATTTTCACCTCTCGCATATGCACATACATGCATACATGAGCCACAAAGATCCACCCCAGTAAACTAAGCAGCACCATCTAGTGGAGAATGGAATCGTTACACCAATCGCCATCCAACTGTGCTAACCATGCTCTAGAGGATCAAAACAAGTCTTTCTACCTGCGTAGTGTAGGGAATATAAAGTGCTTCATATTTCACTTCTAGGGGAAAATGGATGTAATGTCAATCGTATTTCATTCTTTTCACTGAGCCATCTATTTATTTTCTTTTCCTTTTCTCTTATTATTATGGAATACTGAAAGAGAAAAAAATTTGCTTTTATTTTCCATTTTAATAAAAAAGATTGTTCTTTAAGCTTTTCTAGTATTTTTTTACTGTTTTGTAAAATTTTTAAATTCTATTTTACTTTCATCATTTCATTTCATTTCATTCTATTTTATGGTATTCATTTTTTTAAAGTTTTTGAACATTTTCCCTTTTTTCCTACTTTTTTCTGCTGGAGTCCAGCTCCAGCAGGTCCAGGGGTTCCCGAAGGATGGACAGCGTCAGTGAAAATAAAACAAAACTAAAATAAAAAATAAAAAACTAAAATAAAAATAAAAAACAAAAATGGACACAGACAACAGCAGTGTGTTGAACTGGCTGATTTATTGTAGCAAACGTGGCATTATATATGCTAGTGGTTTCCTTGTAACATACGTCATCTATGTTTTTCTAACATTACCTGATTTTGAAAATGTTCCTATGTGTAATGAACCTTTAAGAAATTACATGGCGATTTTCTCGTAATGTTCCCAAATACCCTTTGATTATTGATTAATTTCTTACATTAATCCATTATGAATCTGCATTTATCTGTAATTATCTACAGTCGATAAAGCATTTGCTTTGCTGTTCTCATGAAAGGCCATCCATTTCTCAACACCTCAAGTGGAACAGTTACAGGGACATGACCTCCTACCCACATGAGGCCAGAAGAACAATGTGTTTGCCTTGGTCTGAGGTGCCAGGAAGGGGCCGATAAGGCCTTAGAAACCCATGCCTCACACATTCTCACAGAGACAATGCACCGAGGAATTAGTGAACCATTCTGTACCAAAACTGACTAGGTTCAGTCATCATCTGGAATGCCTCCGGGGGGCCAGGTGGGCCTAGGGGTTGAAGTCACCTGTGCCCAGAGATATACTCCTTAGTTGCTGGAGTAGGGCTTTCAAATTCATATGTCTCTCCTTTGTTGGCTGCCTCTGCTGGCAAATGCATGAGGCTATCCTTCCTGTAAGTAGAGGAGTCTCCATAGGGGATGGCAAGGGCTAAACGTAAGGCCACACAATATCTTGCGGAACCTTGTTTTCTACCCTAATGGTTCTTTTCCCAGGGGGTCTGCCGAGGGCAATTCCCCAACAGACAATACCCCAAGTACTTAAGGCCAAATTACCTAAAAGCAGGAGTACAAGAAGCCTCCCTGTCTGTGGGCTGCCTTGCAGTCACCAATCCGTCCACAGTCCAGGCCTTGCCACTCAGGCTGGGATAGCTCGGCTTCCAGCATTTTTCTTTTCTTTTCTTTCCCTTCTTCCTCTATTCTATCAAGCTTCTTTCAACAACCAGACCAAAACACACCTAGGATCTAGCATTCTATATTTGATTTTTTGTGTTGTTTTTAATTTTTATTATTTAATTAGTTCTTTTTCTGTCTCCAGAATAACAAAATAAAGGAATTCACCCCAAGAAAGAACACAAAGAAATGACAGCCAAGGAGTTAATCAACACATTTACAAGCAAGATGTCTGAACCAAAATTTAGAATCACAATAATAAGAATACTAGCTGGGGTTGAAAAAAACATAGAATTCCTTTCTGTGGACATAAAATAAGTAAAAGCTAGTCAGGACAAAATTAAAAATGCTATAACTGAGATGCAATCTCGAATGGATGTTAAAGAGGCAAAGATGGATGAATCAGAGCAGTGAATCAGTGACTTAGAGGACAAACTTATGGAAAATAATGAAGCAGGAAAAAAGAAGGAAACTAAAAAAAAAAAGAGCATGATATAAGAATTAGAAAACTCAGTGACTCATTAAAAAGGAATAACATCCAAATCATAGGGGTCCCAGAAGATGAAGAGAAAGAAAAGGGGGTAGAAGTTTTATGTGGGCAAATCATAGCAGAAAACTTTCCTAACCTGAGGAAAGACACAGACATCAAAATCCAAGAACACAGAGAACTCCCATTAGATTCAACAAAACCAACCATCAATAAGGCATACCGTAGTCAAATTCACAAAATACACAGACAAGAAAAGAATTATGAAAGCAGCAAGGGAAAAATGTCCTTAACGTACAAGGGAAGACAGACCAGGTTTGCAGCAGACCTATCCACAGAAACTTGACAGGCCAGATGGGAGTGGCAGCATATATTCAATGTGCTGAATCAGAAAAATATGCAGCCAAGAATTCTTTATCCAGCAAGGCTGTCATTCAAAGTAGAAGGAGAGATAAAAAGTTTCCCAGAAAAACAAAAACTAAAGGAGATGCATTTTCCCACATACTGCTTTCGAATACCGTTCTCCAGGGAAGAGATGTAGGCTTCTTTGGAGAAATGCTTAATTCCCAAATCAGGAATTACACAGGGTGAGCACATAGCACCTTGTAGGGTCAGAAACTGAAGACTCCTTCCAAACAAACACAAGCATATCAACGCAAACCCACCACACACACCCATGTGTGCACACACATACACACAATGACAACGTTTGTCTAGGAGCTCATGAGGCAACTTAAAGGGCTCCCGTTGGGTGAAACTGGAAAGACTTGAACAACCAATTATGTGTAATGGCATTGGGTTAAAACTCAAAGTCTAAAATATCTGTCCATGATTCATATTGTTAACTGGTTATACAAATGAATAAACGGAGGGAGAAGAGACACACTCCCATGTACATAGTTCAAAGAACAAATTCTTGTCCCTGAATAATGATAGGAATAATCCCCTCTCAGTAAGTGTGGACAAAGACATCAAAACAAGGAGATTCAGAGAAAGCGTCACAGAAAGAGAAGCTTATGGAGACATCACATCTAAATGTAGCAAGGAATTTTGAACTGGATCTGAGAACAGAAAAGGGACATTAGGTAAAAACCAAGAAAATGTGAATAAACTGTGGACATTAATTATTATGGTTTAAATTGTGTCTCCACCTATTTCTATGATAAAATGTTTCAGGATGTGACCTTGCATGGAAATAGGGTTGATGCAGATGTAATCAGCTGAAGGCAAGAGCAGTGAGATGTACTGGCAGGTGTCATATTCCTTTTCTCTCTTTGGTTTTCCTCTGATTTTGTTTGAGTGATGCTGAAGTGCAGCTCATAGTTTATAATATTTTATTATTTCATTTCATTTCATTTCATTTATTTGTTATGTGTTTTTTGCTTTTTTAAAAACACTGGCTACTCCATTCTACAGAATGAGATTTACACATAAGCAAAATTAATTAGACTGTGAGCAGGGAACACGGGCCAATGTTAGCTCCAGGAGATCCTGTTAGGAACTCAAGAATAAAAACAAGATATTAAAAGTTTGTTTGAATGTTCTGATTCTTGGTGTGAGAATTACCTCACTTACCTACAATTTCCACATTCATTTAGCATAAGTGCCCATAGATAAGACTTGTTTTGACAACAACCAGACCAGTTAGGTGGGGTTTCTGAGCTATATTTTTAAGAAGTGACTCAACCCAAATCTGATATGATAAACATTACAGAAAGAGATGTACCATTGCACAGAACAAACACGTTTGTATGAAGAATCCTGAGCAGGAAGACCCTCAGGGAAGAGAATAGTGAAAAACTGGGGAAGAGGGATCTTGAGGCTAAAAGTGAGGTCTCAGCAGCTGAATTCTGGAGAAATCTCCCCCTGGCCTGGATCCTTCTGCCCTTCACCCTCTTCATCAATCACTGGCCAAGGAGGTTTTTCGGAGCAAATGAAAGGATGTGTGGGACACATTTTTACCACTTTTCCTCCTGGCATTCAGCATAAATGGTCAGTCATTTTGTATCTGGTTATGAAAATAAAAATGTAACTATATGTGTGTATGTATATATGCATGGATGAGCATATATAATATTTATTATATTTTATGTTAATACATTGATGTGTCTATATAATATGCATATATCAAATATAACGTACAGTTTCGAATCAGTAATAAAATATTTTCATTCAGGACACTTGGGTGGCTCAGTCTGTTAAGCGTCCAACTCTTGATTTTGGCTCAGGTCATGATCTCATGGTTCATGAGAAAGACATCTGTCTATCAGTGTGGAGCCTGCTCTCTCTCTCTCTCTCTCTGCCCCTCCCCTACTTGTATGTTCCTATGCTCACTCTAAATTAATTAATTAAATTTAAAAAATATCTTTACTCAAAATAAGAGCAAGGCAGAAAACATCATGAGAGACTGCTAACAAACATGCAAGAAAACTTCCAAAAACTTTTAAATAGAGAGCACATGACCCAAACTCATTTCTAATCCTAAAAAATCCATGGTGCACGATCCAACATGAGCAATATGAGATATGAAAATTCTCGAATATTCCAATGTTTTCACATAGATGCAGAGTCCTGAGCATATGAACAAAAAGAATCCATCATCATTGGTACAATTCCCTTTGACCTCCAGGGAGGAATTAGGCTGAAAGCAGGGCCCTTGCAGGGTCTCTGGAGGAGAGAGTACAGGGATTGAGGAGGGGCTGCAGACAAGAAGAAACAATGGGTCATATGTCCAACGCCCTAGTAAGATTCTCGGGCTCTCACTGTCAGTTCCTGAGACACTTTGGGAGAGAAAGATGGGGATACTGGGGACACTGACAAAAGACACAATGCCATTCTAGCCCAGGGTGGGCAGCAAACAACGTGGTAATTCTGAATAAAAAGCACAGACCAAACGGAACTCTTACCTGGGTCTGGCCACATTTCCAAGGGCCACAAGGGGAGTTACTCTCTTCTTTCTGCTGCTTCCTGCATCCTCACGGGCTCCTGGAACCCTGGATTCTTCTGTAACTCCCAGTTTGTAGAATCTACTATTCACTCCTGGATAAGGAGAAAAGGGGGTGTGTTCCATGGGTACACAGTTCCTGTTTGGAATTATGAAAGGACTGGAAATGGACAGTGGTGGTGGTGCGCAGTATCGTGAGTGTGCATAGAGCCACTGAATTGTACAGCTAAAGTGATTAAAGTTTAGAAGCTTACATTTATGCATATTTTGCCACAACTAGAAAATCACCAGCTCAAAGTCCAAGTGTCTTCATTAAGACGTGATAGAATAATCTGTCCTCTATTCCCCTTACCAGATCCATCTCCTGCCTTTCCCTGTCTATGACCCACACCTGCTCATGTTCAGCTTCCATGTCACTTGTGCTAATTACATCAGGAAGCCTGGTGCTGTTACCTAGGTCAGTCTTTGCGGCGTCAGTACAATGTGGGATTGTACTCCATGGGATCCAACAAAACAGCTCCAAGAAGACAAGGTGAATGGGCTCAGGCTTTTCAGGTATGGGGATTGAGGAAGTCCGGGGGTTCACTGAATCCGAAGCAAATCTAGAATGGGTAGCAGAGCAGGATTATGTGCATTGTCTGTGTCCTAGAGATACACTTCAGCAGCTGGGCCTGTCGTTCACACCGCTGAATGGTGTCTTGGAAGCTTCCGGCACTGAAAGTGGTCAAAGAGCATCCAGGAGGAGCCGTTCCCAGGACTCACTCTACGAAGCTGGATGACCTGAACAGTGGAAGGCGTGCACTGTCGTCACACAATGGTGCTCACCCAGTAGCTGTGTCAATAACCAACAAGTCTCCTATGTTCTTGGGTAAGGGATCACTCAAGTTCACTAACTCTTCCAAAGGCAGCCTACCTGCAATGACTAACAGATGCGTGGCTCCCTGAGTTTCCCTCTGATCTCCCACCAGGACGCAAAGGCCATCGCAGCGCCAGACTCACCACGGAAGTGACTGAGCTTGTTGCAACAGTATCACGGCGCAAGTCCTTCCTCAGTTCCATTACCCATTCATTCCTCAGTCCTGAACAGCTGGTGACCCTGAGAGGGCGCCCCATCATCTCTGTGGACAAAATCTCCATTTCAGTGACTGCAGCTCAGGACAATTATAAGAATGAGGAAAATCTGATACAGGGATGTAGGCTGAAGAATGACTATCCCATGAACAGTGAAGTTCTGGCTGGGTTGTTGAGAGAGACCTTAGGGGCAGGGAGAGCGATACTCACCACCTGTGTGGATGTGTGGAGTAAGCACTCGGCTTGAAGAAGTCTCGCTTTATTTCAGAGAAGTCACAAAACACCTGTGACACATATCAACATCTAACAAAGGATTGAAATAATGAGGAAAATTGAGGCAGAGACTTCTTTATTTTTTTAAGTTTATTTAATTATTGAGAGAGAGAGAGAGAGAGAGAGAGAGACAGAGAGAGAGAACACGTGCACCCAAACGGGGGAGGGACAGAGGAAGAAGGAGGGAGAGAATCCCAAGCAGGCTCAGCACTTGTCAGCTCAGAGCCGGAGAACTCACGGCTGATCCATGAACCTTGAGATCATGACCTGGGCCAGGATCAAGAGTCTGACGCATAACTGACTGAGCCAGGGGCCCAGGAGCTCCAAGGCAGACTTCTTTACGCATATTTGTTTCTACTGCAAATTTAAGGTGATTTGAGGAAATATCCAGTTTTTAATTAATTAATTAATTAATTAATTATTTTATTAAAATTTTTTTAAATGTTTATTTCATTTTTGAGAGACACAGAGTGCAAGTGGGGTGGGGCAGACAGAGAGGGAGACACAGAATCCGAAGCAGTCTCCAGGCTCTGAGCTGTTGTCCCAGAGCCCGATGAGGGGCTTGAACTCACAAACTGCGAAATCATGACCTGGGCCAAAGTCAGACACTTAATCGACTGAGCCACCCAGGCACCCCTCTAGGTGTTTAAAAGAGAAGTTTTCTCAGTAATAAAGAAACAAAAAATCTAATTAAAAATGTGAAGGATATGAAGAAAGATAATACACAGATGGCAAATAAGCTTGAGAAAAGATGTTCGACATCACATATCATTAGAAAAGTGTAAAATAATACAGCAATGAAATAGCATAGCACACATATTAGAATGGCCAAGTTCAACAACACAGATGGCATCACATGCTGGCCAGGATGTGGAGCTGGAACTCCCTTTCGGTGCTGGAGGGAACACAGGATAGTACAGTCACTTTCAAAAAAGAGTTTGGCAGTTTTCTTTTAAAAGTATGTATCTCCTTACATTAACATCCGGCAACATGGCCCTTGGTATTTACCAAAAGGAGTTGAAAACAGTGTGAACAAAATAAAAAAAAACAAACAAACACAAGGACATTTACCGTGGCTTTGTTCATAACTGCCCAAATCTGGAAGCAGCCAGCTGGGATGCCTTTCACTAGGTGATGAATAAATAAACTATGGTGCATGCAAACAATGAATGGAATATTGATCAACACTAGAAGGATCTGCGCCATGAAGCCATGAGAAGACAGAAAGGACATTTAGATGCACGTTGCTAGGTGAAAGAAGCCAACCTGAAATGGCCGCACGCTGTACGACTCCCGGAATATAACATTGTCAGGAAAGGCAGATCTATTTGAAAATAAAAGTATTAAGTGGTGCCAGGGGTTGGAGGTAGGAAGGGATGCACAGCTGGAGCACAGAAGAGTTTTAGGGCAGTGGGAGGGAGCTCTCTGTGTGAGACCAAAATGAACATATATCACTGTATGTGTCTTAAACTTCTCGAATGTACACACCAAAAGTGAGCCTTGCTGTCATAAGGTATAGACTTTGGGTCACAGTGACTTGTTGATGTTGGCTCATGGGTCAAAACAAGTGACCACATTGGTGCTGGAGGAGGACAATGGGAAAGACAGAGGTGGATGAGGGGGTTGGTGCGTGTGGGAACTCTGTAATTTACACTAGGTTTTTCTGTGACTTTCAAACTTCTATAAAACATAAATTCTATTGCTGTTTTTAAGTATTCAGTGGACAAGACCAAACATATGGGCAACTCTGGGCCTCGGGCAGCAGGGGGCGCTGTGGTTTACTCTGAGCGCTGTGTGCTCTGTCCCTTCTGGGAGCCACCTGGCTCTGGTTCTCACCGGGGCTTAGCATCCGGGTGCCAACAGGCTCCTGGGGAGCCCCAGGCCAGGCCCCAGTGCTCTATCTCCACCAGCTCCCACGATGAACTTTCCAGGCAGGGGTCGGATTCAGGGTTCAGGCTGGGGCTGGTCAGTCAGGGGGAGGCGGCTGGTTTGTATGAAGTGTTCCCCACCCCACCCTGCCTCTTGGGCTCCTGGAGACAATAAGAGAGACACAGGGAGGCCAGACCCAACTATGGGACATTCAGAACACTCTGCTGAGCAGAGGTCTCCTCCATGGCCTGGGCTCCTCTCCTGCTCACACTGCTGGCTCTCTGTACAGGCAGCTGGAGGCTGGGGTCAGGGCTGGAGATGAGAGGACTATGGAACCATCTATGGGCCCTGTCCATTGACCCCTCTCTCTCACCCCGTGCCTCTCTCCTGACATCCAGGGTCCTGGGCCCAGTGTGTGCTGACTCAGTCATCTGCAGTGTCCAAGCCTGTGGGTCAGACTGTCACCACCCCTGCACTGGAAGCAGCAGCAATGTTGGGGCTGGAGGTGTATCTTGGTACCAGAAGCTCCCGGGCAGAGGCGCCCCCAAACTTGTCATCTCTAACAGCACTGCTAGACCCTCGGGGGTCCCAGCCAGATTCTTGGGCTCCAGGTCAGGGAACATGACCTCTCTGAGCATCGCTGGACTCCAGGCTGAAGACGAGGCTGATTATTACAGGTCAGTGTGGGACAAAAGTCTCAATGCTCACACAGAGCTCCAGGCCTGGGGGAAGTGAGACACTTAAACCTGCTGTTGCCTTTGATAATATCACCAGAACTTAAGCCCTGGGGACTCTGGTTCAAAATGGCGTCCCACTATAACTGTTTCCTTTTCTTACACATGATACTCATGGAGACTCTAAAATTTCAAACAAACAAACAAACAAACAAACAAAAATCTATATCACTACTAAGAAACACTAATGTTACTAGTAAGTTCCCACTAGTGAAAGATGTGTAGAATGGACAGTGAAGTTCACCCAGGTAACAGCACCCAATATCATAATATATCTTTGGAAAGATTCCATACATATAATTTCAAGACAGACTGTAACCTGCAGCTTATCCCAGCCCCCAGGGGTTGATTTTGCCTCCAAATGAGAAAGCCAAGGAAACTGCCGAACCTAATGAGGATCCTTCCTCCATAACAGAGATTTCATGGGAGATCAGTGTTTGTTCCCGCCCAGAACCACAAGCAGCCAGGAGCTTAGAAAATGCATTGGGTGAATGTGCTGCTTGTAAAATAAAATGCCATCTCTCCGTCAACTATGCAACTGCCCTGGCAGTTCTACAGGAGGCACTCACACAGGGCGTTATCGTTTCTTTCTGTTTTTGTTTTCTCCCCTTTGCTTTAGAGTCAAGCCACCCATCCCTGAGGGTCACAGAATACCCAGGACCCCTTCGATGGGCAGTAACCTTTTCCTGTAAAATAAAAGTTGTGTTTATCAACTTTGTGTGTTTGTGTGTTTCTTTAAAAGGTATCTCACTGTACTTTGCATCACAGGGTAAGTTTCTTGCTCCTTGTGAGGTCTCCTTGAAGCATGCTCTTGGTTTCTAATTAAAATACAGCAATGTTTTAGTTTGTTTTTGTGGCAATATTAAATCCTCTTGACAAAGCATAAGAGACTCTTAAAACTGAGAGCAAGCTGAGGGTTGATGGGAGGTGGGAGGGAGGGAAGGGTGGGTGATGGGTATTGAGGAGGGCACCTTTTGGGATGAGCACTGGGTGTTGTATGGAAACCAATTTGACAATAAATTTCATATATTGAAAAAAAAAGATTGGGCTCCTTTTATTTGTTTAATTTTTTTAAAACTTTTTTTAATGTTTAATTTTGAGAGAGATAGGGGTGAGTGAGGAGGGGCAGAGAGAGGGAGACACAGAACTTGAAGCAGGCTCCAGGCTTCACGCTGTCAGCACAGAGTCCCATGTGGGGCTTGAACTCACGAACTGAGAGATCATTAGATGATCAACCGACTGAGCCACCCATGCACCCTGGCTCCTTTTAAAAGTGTTCAGTTCACTCATCCTAGAACCTGCAACTGTGCTTCATCCAAAGAAGAGAGACTTAGTAATCGTTGCTAAAATTCTCATGCAAGGGGTTTCTCCTGCAATAATCAACAGATGAAAGTGACAATGTGGCGATCCACACCTGGGGTTCAGCTGACTGTCAACACCACACTAGCTAGCTGAGTGCCCCAAATCAGTCTTTATTATTTGAATACTTAAGTCCCTATTTTATTTTTTTAATATTTTTTTAAATTTCTTTTTTTAAATGTTTTTATTTATTTTTGAGACAGAGAGAGACAAAGCATGAGCAGGGGAGGGGCAGAGAGAGAGGGAGACACAGAATTTGAAGCAGGCCCCAGGCTCTGAGCTGCCAGCACAGAGCCTGACACGGGGCTTGAACTCACAGACTGTGAGATCATGACCTGATCGGAAGTTGGATGCCCAACCGACTGAGCCACCCAGGCGCCCCATGAGTTTATTTATTTATTTTAAGAGAGAGAGAGAGAGAGAGAGAGAGAGCGCATGGGGTAGGGGCAGAGAGAAAGGGAGAGAGAATCCCAAGCGGGCTCTGCACTGTCTGCACAGAGCCTGATACAGGATTTGAACCCACCAACTGGGAGATCATGACCTAAGTCAAAACTATGAGTCCAGGGCTTAACCAACTCACCACCCAGGTGCCCCGCTGTTTTCTTCTAAAACAATTCATTTCTTAAAAACTGGAATTCGGGTTGAGACATGGGTTCAGTATTCATTTTCTATATTAGTACCATGATGGGAAATTACCAGGCAGGCTTTATATGTTTTGGTCAATTATTCTTTTAGTATTTTTCATTTTTATTTGTTGTTTCTTCCTGCCAATACATATGTAGGAATACTTCATTCCCTAACACAAATGATATTGAGCATCTGTTCATGCACTTATTTTCCCTCACTGTATCTTCCTTGGTGAACTTTGAGCATTTTCTTAAACAAGTGTATTGCTTATTTATTTATTTTTCCAGCTTGTTTGTGTTTTATTGACTCCTATGCTCAAACCTTGACCGTGGACTCCTGCAGCTGTAGGGCTGCTCCAGGGATTGGGGATTGGATGGACCTGAGGAGCCCCTGCATCAGGGATGTGGAATGGCCGTGAAGGAGACTGGGGGGGGGAGCCCCAGCAGATCTGAAGATCTCTGGGTGCAGAACTCAGGGTTGGCTGCACACTGACCTGCACCCATCTCTTCCCAGTGCTCCCCACTTTCTGCACAGGGGACAGGCAGGGACAGCGGAGGATTCTCTTTCTCTCTCTTCATATGCTAAGGTGTCTCCTCAAAGGATAGATCTGAGTCACACACACACACACACACACACACACACACACACACACACCAGGCCCCTGATCCACCTGCACTCATGCTTCCTTGGGCTTGTCCTCTCTGCACCTCCTTGTGCACCCAATATGAATATGAAGATTGTGAAGCTGAGAACCATGCTGGGGACAGTGGTGGCAGAGGCTCCGTGGCCTGGCAAGGTGCTGTCATGACACAGCCCCTCTCTGTCCTCAGTTGTTCTATAGACACATGTCAAATCCTCTGTCTCCCAGGGAGAGACCAAGGCCCGCTAAACAGGACTACAAAGGAGATGCTGAGCATGCAGTTGGGGTCGTCACCCTCAGGTCCACTCAGAGACACAAAAGGTCAAGGCTGAAGGAGCTCATAGGTAAAACACCTTCTGGAGATGCAATAGGTGCCTGATTGACCCCCATTCCCTGTGGGTCTAGTACCCCTCACTCAAAAGCCAGCAGGGAGCTCCTGGGACATTCACAGATTCCAGCATGTTGGGAGTATGGTGAATAGACCTGTGGGAAACCTAGAACAGATGGCCCATAAGTTCAAGATGGTCTGCGGTAGAAGAGAACTGGGGGCTCGTTCTCCACAGCCACCAAATGTGGGGAGGAATGTGGTGCTTGCTCTGGGCCTCTGTGGGCCCATGGGGGAGAACCACTGGGAGATTCTTTCCATCTTGCTCCAGAGAGCCTCCCCAGGGTAGAATATTGGTCTGTAGGAATGCCCTGAATTTACCCATGAACCTGACTCTTGAGTTCTTTTCAATCCCCGGGCTGTTGTTCATTGAGATATGTTAACAAATACACCAGCCTGTTATGCTGAACAAGCTTGTCCTGGGGTGGGGTGGGGGGGCGAGCAGTGTGGACAGGGCCTCTGAACTAGGAGTGTGTGCAGATTGCATGATTGTTTCTCTGTGGTCATTGTTTTTCTGTGACAGATTATAAACTCTTGTCCCTTTGTGGTTAGTCGTCACCTGCTGTCACTTGCTTTGGCCACAGATACAGTGAGAGGAATCTTGTGCTGCTTGTGGACAAAGTGTTAAGAGCCCATGCTCACCCCAATCCTGGGTCTCCCCTTCTGCTTCCCTGACCCCCATTATGCCAAGGATGGCTCCTCATCCACTTCAGCATGAGAGGCACCTGAGCATGTAGAGGCCAGAAGAGTCCACAGCTGCCTCAGTGGGTGGCTGGGCTGTTGTGTGCCATCAAGCTTGGGATGAAAGGGGTCCATGTGGGAATCCTCCTCTTTGTTCACAAGACACCCAGACAAGAGCATGCAAGTGCTGGGAAATCACTGGGAATCACGGAGGGCACCATACCGAGCAGACCCCGCCCTGGCGGGTCTGGGGACCTCCAGTCCTAACTGTGGGTGATGTGCAATGGCAGCGTCAATGCCATGAGAAGGCAAAGAACTCAAGAACCCAGGTCCTCCGAGTGGGACATCGGTCCCACAAGCAGATGAGCAGCTAAGATCTGGTGACCCGTCCCCTGAGGTGGCGACAGTCTTGAATGGGTGGTGGTAGCAGGAAGTTCAACATCTTGTGCCTCAGGATCCATCAGAACAGCAGTGACAGTAAGGTCCTCATGTCCCACTGCACTGACATTGCATTAAGGGAGCAGAGTGGCATCAGTAGGAAGATAGTGTAGAAGAGTTTCCAGTGTTCTTCTCCTTCCAGAAACATCAATTTGAACAATGATCCACATGCATAAACACCTCTGTGATAGGTAAGGGTTCCAGGCAAGTCAGTAGAGCACCTGGGTGAAACAACAAATATGAAAATATGACAAAAGAGGTAAGGAAAGAGTTTCACATGATGCCCATAAGCCCTTCCCCAGGCCCAGGGCCCAGCTCAGAGAAAAGTCCTTCCCCTGGGAGGCAGAGTTACATGAGAACCTGACCTGACCACAGACCACAGGCCCTGCCCACACCAGGGACAGGCCAGCTCCCACGAACCCTGGCTCCCACATTCCATGGCTCTTGGATCACCCCTGTGCCCCAGCATCCTTTGAAGCCTAAGCAGTTTCTGAGGTCCTAGGCTTCCCACCCTTTCCCACAGAACCAAGCCCCATCTGGGCTATAGTGAACACAGGCTCTTGCATGGTTCCAGACCAGACCAGTTATGGGGAAGCCAGTTTCCACAGACCTAGACTCTAAACCACTGACCACGGCTAGCTCCCATGCCAGGCTAGCTACATGCACCCAGGGGACAGGAGGGCCCCATCAGACCCAGGATCCCACCTGCCAAAGTACCAGCCCAAGGCCTGCAGCCCCAGGTTCACGCCCAATCTCAGATCCACCTGAGTGCCAGGCTGACCCTCATGGACTTAAGTCTCCAGACTGGCTCTCTTAGAAACAAGCTCCTGGCCTGACCCAGTGTGAGGTTGGAACCCGTGGACCCAAATTCCCCACAGGCTCACCCAAATCCAGATTCTCAGCCCAGTTCAGCCCCAGGCCAGCCCCCACGGACCCAGACACTAGCCCTTTCCCCATGGTCCCCAGAAACTGGTCCCCCTGTAAATCCAAGATCCAGGCCCTTCCACATGGACCTAGGTCCCAGACTCATCACTGCAGAACATGGAGACAGATATGATGTGCTTCCGGCTACTCAGTAAGAAAGCGACAGGGAGGAGGTGGCCAAGGGTCAAATTTTGAGCACAGGAGACAACCTCCAGGAGCATATAAAGCACAAACCATGGTGACCTAGGTGATCTGGGTGATTGTCTGATATCATTTCACTGAAGAACATATAACCATTTGTCGTGCTTCTTCTTCCTTTTTTTTTTTTTTTTTGCAACAGACACCTTTACAATTTCATTTTTTTTCAATCCAAGAAATTGTTTATGATACCATTAGCAGAGATTTCAGGGTACCATGTTTTTATATCATTCATTTAAGTTCAGAGTCTGTAAGACCCACAACATACATTTAGCAACTAATGTAGTAACAGGTTCCAGGGAGAAAACAAATGAGTAAATTCTAACTTGCTACAATTGTTTCTCTTTCTTAAGCTTGAAATGCATATGCTCTTGGGTCAGGCTGGAACCACACCCAGAAACTGTGGTCGGTGCCATGTTCGGTCCATAGCTTGAATGTTATAAAACTTGCACAACAGATTGGTGAATATGGATGAAAGATGTCGGAGGCCGCGAAACATAGAGTATTTTAGAAAATACATCACTTTAGGTCAGAGTATTGGTTTGTTATATGGCATGCATACAAAGAGAAACATTTGTTCATTTCACATGGGATATGATATCCTGCAATTTTACCCTCATTTCTACAGCCTCAGCAAACTGTAATTCACAGGCTGGCATGACTTCAGTGGGTGCAGACCTACTGAAGAAGAGATTTTTTTTAAGTTTCATTTATATTTTCTGCACCACACTATGAAGTGCCCCCGGTTGCTTTGTTTCTCAGGGACAGGATTAGAGCGCAAGACGGGAGAAGAAAGGCATGAAATTCTAGACTTGGAAACATTCAGTCAAGATTTATACTGTATCTCTTGTTACCTGGCGCCTCTATGATACCCTTCACTGGAGAATTTCAAAGCCCATGATGCTACACAAGTGTATTGATAAGTAAAAATTTAGAACTATTGTCTCTGACAAGATTAATCAAACTACACTAGAGGTGAAATTAATGAGCAACTGAGAAGAGACATTTTGGGTTGTTGGTTTGTTTTGTCAATAAGATCTAACATCAAATAAGTCTGACCCAGTTGGAAGCATGGCAGCCTGAGTTCTTTCTGTTTACTTCTTCTTGGCTCTAGTCCAGTTAGGCCATTGACAATTAGGGGAAAAGACTACTTTCTCTCTCATGTGTCTTACATATGTCTCCATGGTACCAAATAGTCTGTACCAGAACCACATCAAATGCTTTTATTTTTGGCTGGACTTTTTATACTTCACATTTTGGTAAATTATTTTTTTTAATTTACATCCAAGTTAGTTAGCATATAGTGCAACAATGATTTCAGGGGTAGATTCCTTAATGCCCCTTGCCCATTTAGCCCATCCCCCCTCCCACAACCCCTCCAGTAACCCTGTTTCTTCTCCGTATTTAAGAGTCTCTTATGTTTTGTCCCCTCCCTGTTTTTATATTTTTTTGCTTCCCTTCCCTTGTGTTCATCTGTTTTGTATATTAAAATCCTCATATGAGTGAAATCATATGATATTTGTCTTTCTCTGACTGACTAATTTCGTTGAGCATTGTACCCTCTAATTCCATCCACATGGTTGCAAATGGCAAGATTACATTCTTTTTGATTGCCGAGTAATAGTCCATTGTATATATATATATACATACCACATCTTCTTTATCCATTCATCTGTTGATGGACATTTGGGCTCTTTCCATACTTTGGCTATTGTTGATAGTGCTGCTATAAACATGGGGGTGCATGTGTCCCTTCGAAACAGCACACCTGTATCCCTTGGACAAATACTTAGTAGTGCAATTGCTGGGTCATAGGGCAGTTCTATTTTTAATTTTTTGAGGAACCTCCATACTGTTTTCCAGAGCGGCTGCACTACTGTGCAGTTTGCATTCCCATGTCATGCTTCTTTAATGTGTCACTGGTACAATAAATAAATTAGGTAATGATGGTAGATTAAAACACAAATAAATCGATATGAGAGTATTTAGAACTGTTATGCCCAGAATTCGTGATCCCCAAAGACCACTAGGGAGCCGAGTCCGATGCAAAAGCAAAAGAACCTTTATTCGAGCTAGCTCGAGCTCAATCCCCTACCTGCACCGACGCAGCAGTGAGATACCAGGGAGAGAGAGCGAGTTTCAAAAGCACAAAGGTTTTATAGGGGTCTAGGGGCAGTTGGTGAGGTAATGGCTGTGGCCTCAGCCGATTGGCTGGGGAAGGGTCGGAGTCCTGTTACGCAGGTCGCTGGGCGTGTTTTGATCAGGAAGTTTGAACGGGTGAGCGGGAGGTTACTCAAGGGGAGGAGGCTCGGTCTGAGGTTTCTGTGATTTTCCCGGAAAAGGGGTCATGTCGGGGACATAGTCACTCAAGGTGGAGAACACAGAACAAGATGGAGTGGGCCGGCGTAGGCCCGCCCTTTCATTCCCCCCTTGTCATGTAACTTACGGACCCAATCATGGGACCGGCTGCATTTATGGTGACAAGGGGAACAGAGTTTGGAAGTTTACGCTAAGTTCTGGGAAGCCTGTGTCCCTGGGGTGGCTCTGGGAGGTCTGATTAAGTATTGTCCCCGAGCTGGTATCTATGATCTGCCAGGTGATGTTTTGGGGGACGTGGGGACTCCCGGCAGCATGAGCAATGACAAGCAGAGTTAACAGAGTTACCAATATTAGGTGGGTCGAATGCGCTGTAGCTTGAGCTTGAGCGGGTTGTGTTGGTCCCGACTGATGGCCCATCGCTTGACGAAGTCCTTCCGGATTGAGGAGGGGTCCGCTGGCCGAATGTGGGTGTGATGGACCCAGGTCGCGATGCCGTCTACTTTGAGAGCGGTGGGGGTTGTCAGTACTACAATGTAGGGTCCCTTCCAGCGCGGCTCGAGAGTCTCTCGGTGGTGCCTCTTGACATAGACCCAGTCTCCTGGCTTGTACTGATGAGGTGTCGGGGTCGGGCCAGCCTCGTAGATGGCACGGAGGCGCGGCCAAATGTCCTCGTGCGCCCTCTGGAGCCCTCTCAAGGAAAGAAAAAGTTCTTGATCTTTAAACTCTGCAAGAAGTTCAGCTCGAAGGCTGGGAATAACAGGGGGTGGCCTGCCAAACATGATCTCGTAGGGAGTAAAACCCAGAGTGTAAGGAGTGTTTCTAACCCGGTAAAGGGCGTACGGTAGGAGAGTCACCCAGTCCCCGCCAGTCTCCATGGTTAATTTGGTAAGGGTCTCTTTTAGGGTTCTATTCATTCTTTCTACCTGTCCTGAGCTCTGGGGCCTATAAGCACAATGTAATTTCCAGTTTGCCCCCACCGCCTTGGCTACTGCCTGTGTTACCTGAGAGATAAAAGCTGGTCCATTGTCTGATCCTACCATGGCAGGAAAACCATACCTGGGTAAGATGTCTTCTAGTAGTTTCTTAGCCACCGTCTGAGCCGTTTCATGCTTGGTTGGGTATGCCTCCACCCAGCCAGAGAAGGTGTCTGTAAATACTAAAAGATATTTATAACCATACTTTCCTGGTTTGACTTCAGTGAAGTCGACTTCCCATTGGGCTCCCGGTCTGGTGCCTCTGAGCCTGGTTCCTTTTTTATTTGATGTGGCTCTCACGTTGGTGAGTTGGCAGGTCTTGCAGGCAGATACAACTTGCTCTATTTTGGTGTCCTGTTGGTGAATCTTGATTCCGGCATGTCGGATTAAGTCTTTTAATTTTCGGGCCCCCATGTGAGTAGACCGATGCATGTGCTCTAATATTGAGACTCCGAGCCGGTCTGGCAGCAGGAGCTCCTTGTTAGGTGTATACCACCATCCCTTTATCTCCTGGGCCATGGGGAGTTTCTTGATCCGCTGTAACTCCTCCTGGGAGTATTTGGGCTGGTCTGGTAAAACTGGGTCTCCCGGGTCCGGTAGTTGTATGGTCATGGTGGGGACTGGAGTAAGGGCTACTGCCTTGGCTGCCTGGTCAGCCTTTCGATTACCTCTAGCTACTGGGTTATCAGCTTTTTGGTGCCCTTGGCAGTGGATAATGGCTAGCTTGGCAGGAAGCCATAAGGCCGTAAGTAGGTTAAGTATCTCCTGCTTATTTTTTATAGTCCGTCCTTCTGCCGTCAGTAACCCCCTCTCCTGATAAATTCCCCCATGAATATGAGCTGTGGCAAATGCATAACGGCTGTCTGTGTAGATGTTAAGCCGTTTTCCAGCTCCCAGCATCAGCTCCGCTCGCTGGGCTGACGTTCCGGAGGGTAGAGCCTCCGCCCATACGGTGTCCGTTTCGGTGACCACCGCTGCACCCGCATACCTGTGTCCGTCTCGCACAAAGCTGCTGCCATCAGTGAACCAAGTAGCCTCGGCATCGGGGAGGGGCTGCTCGGTCAGGTCCATCCGGAATCCATGTACTTGTTCCAGGATTCCCGCACAGTCATGTAGTGGAGCACCTAGGTCAGGGTCGGGCAGCAGGGTTGCAGGATTGAGGGCTGCACTGGGGTGGAACCGCACTCGTGGAGGGTTGAGTAGGAGGCTCTGGTAATGAGTCATACGTGTATTGCTCATCCATCTATCAGGAGGCTGTTTCAGGACCCCTTCAATGGTGTGTGGGGTCGTGATCCAGATCTCCTGTCCTAGGGTCAGTTTGTCTGCATCCTTGACTAGGAGTGCTGTCGCCGCAATAATTCTTAGGCATGGTGGCCAGCCGGCAGCCACTGGGTCTAGTTTCTTAGACAGGTAAGCCACTGGGCGGTTCCAGGGGCCTAAGGCTTGAGTTAGAACCCCTTTTGCTATTCCCTTATGTTCGTCTACAAAGAGGTGGAAGGGTTTCGTAATGTCTGGTAGGCCCAGGGCTGGGGCACTTAGGAGGGCCTTTTTTAACCGATTAAAGGCAATTTCTTCTTTTTCAGTCCATTTAAATGTTTTCCCCTCTTTGGTAGCTTCATATAGGGGCCTGGCGATCTCAGCAAAACCTGGAACCCAGAGGCGGCAGTAGCCGGCTGATCCTAGGAATTCCCTCACTTCTCTTCGGGAGGTGGGAGTAGGGATCTTTAGGACAGTTTCTTTTCTGGCATCTGATAACCGCCGCTGTCCGCCCTCCAGGATATATCCCAGGTAACTTACCCTCTCCCTGCATATCTGAGCCTTCTTCGCGGATGCCCGGTACCCTAATGCCCCCAGGGTAGCCAGCAGGTCCTGGGTCCCTCGCTCACAGTCTTTGGCCGTGTCGGCAGCAATCAGGATGTCATCTACGTACTGTAGAAGGGTGAGGCCAGGGTGCTCCCTTCTGTACTCACCCAGGTCCTCGTGTAGTGCCTCGTCGAAGATGGTGGGTGAATTTTTGAATCCCTGAGGTAGCCGTGTCCAGGTGAGTTGCCCACTGTAGCCCTCCTCCGGATCATGCCACTCGAAGGCGAACAGGGGTTGGCTCTGGGGTGCCAGCGGCAGACTGAAGAAGGCGTCCTTTAAATCTAGTACAGTATACCAGACCCTGGAGGGCGCCAAGGAGCTCAAGAGAGTATATGGGTTGGGAACAGTTGGGTATATGTCCGCGACCCTCTTATTTACTTCCCGGAGGTCTTGTACCGGTCGGTAGTCATTTGTGTGAGGCCTTTTGACCGGCAGTAAGGGGGTGTTCCAGGCAGACTGGCAAGGAACTAGTACCCCTAGGCTTCGTAGTCTCCGGATGTGTGGCTGGATCCCCTTCCGGGCCTCCTGTGACATGGGGTATTGTTTGATCCTTACCGGACTCTCTCCTGGCTTGAGCTCTACCAGGACTGGGGTCCTATGAGCGGCTAGTCCCATCCCCCCCCCAGTCTCTGCCCAAACCGAGGGGAATTCTTGTAGCCATCTGTCTATATTATCCTCTCTCGGGAGCGCCTCCTGGTGGAGGAGGTATTCATCCTCCAGTTTCATGGTCAGTACCTGGATGGGGTGGCCCTTGCCATCGGTGACCTGAGGCCCCCCTTGTCTGAAAGTTATCTGAGCTCCAATCTTGGTCAGTAAGTCCCGTCCTAACAGCGGGTAGGGGCATTCTGGTATTACCATAAAGGAGTGGGATACCCGGCCCGTTCCCAAATCTACTGTTCTTCGGGTAGTCCATGAATACTGGCTCATACCAGTTGCCCCTTGTACCCAGGACTTCTTGCTGGCTAGTTTTCCTTGTGGGGTGCAGAGGACCGAATGTTGTGCTCCGGTGTCGACAAGGAAGTCAACAGGGGTCCCCTCCACTTTAAGAGTTACCCTGGGTTCGGGGAGAGGGTCCGAACCCCGACTCCCCTAATCACTTAGTTCATCTAGCTCTAGGACTTTTACTCGATCAGTCTTGCTTCCTTTCCCGCCAGCCCTTTTCAGACAATCTCGGGCCCAATGCCCTATCTCCTTGCAGTATGCGCACTGATCCTTCTGCAGCCTCTGCTTCCCCCCCTTGGTGGTTCTTTTACCTTTTCTTGCGTCGTCTGCCAGCTGCTGGAGACGGCGGTCTCGTTCCTCAGGGGAGTCAGCAGTGGTAGCTAGTAGTATTCTCGCCAGGTCTCGAGTCTGCTTACTGCTGGCAGCCGCCATGGCGAGAGCCTGCTTGTCCTCAGGAAGCTCCCGGTTATTATATACCTTTTTGGCTACCACCAGTAAGTCCTGCAGACTTTTTTCTCCTAGTCTATCTATTTTCTGTAATTTTCTCCTAATGTCTATGGCCGCTTGGTTTACAAAGGCCATGATAACAGCTGCCTTGCTTTCCGGAGCCTCTGGATCCATGGGGGTATAGGTACGGAATGCCTCCATGATCCGTTCTAAAAAGGCAGCCAGAGATTCATCTTTTCCCTGTTGTACATTTCCTACCTTGGCCAAATTGGTTGGCTTTCTAGCAGCCATTCGGAGACCCCCAATTAGAGTCTGGCGGTAGACCCGGAGCCTCTCCTTACCTTCTGCCGTGTTGAAATCCCACTGGGGCCGAGTTAAGGGGAAGGAGGCATCTATCTGAGCCTGGTTGGTGGTGGGATTCCCGTCTGTGCCGGGAACTAGTTTTCGGGCCCCATTGAGGATTCTTTCTCTTTCTTCAGTCGTGAACAGGACCTGCAAAAGCTGCTGGCAATCGTCCCACGTGGGCTGATGGGTAAAAAGAACAGAGTCTAATAAATCAATAAGCCCTGCCGGTTTCTCAGAAAACTTAGGATTCTGAGCTTTCCAATTGTAGAGGTCACTAGTGGCGAAAGGCCAATAGTGATGGGGCTGGTTCCCCTCCGCGTCTGGGGGTCCGGTGGCTCGCAGGGGCAGAATAGTGGAGTCGGCGGTGGAGGCGGATTGCTCCCTCTGAGCCCTTTGTCTGGTGAAGGGCGGGCTTCCCACTGGAGCGTTTCCGCCTCCCGCTCTCGGAACAGCGTCTGCCTCCCCCGGAGGGGGAGGATGGTGTTCTTCCAGCATCCTAGAGGGGTTATACGAGGGAGGAAAAATTAATTCTTCTTCAGTACCCCCCTGTAAGACAGGGTAGAGGGGTGCTGAAGGCTGGATAAGACTTTTCTTCTTCTTTGTCCCCTGCAAAGCAAGAATGGGTTTTGGCTCCGGAGGGAGCGGGCTAGGAAGGGCTTAAGCCAAGAGGGTGGGTCTTCTACAAGGTCCTGCTAAGTGATAATGTAAGGGAGCTGATCAAGATGGCCCGTCTTAGGCTGAGAGATGATACTCCTGACTCGGTGGATGGTAGGGAGGTCGAAGGTCCCCTCTGGTGGCCATCCGACATTGAAAGTTGGCCACTCGCTAGAACAAAAAAACTGCCACCGACCCTTTCGGACTTCCACACTGAGGTTGTTAGCTCTTCCCCTCACATCCTTAAAGTGATCAATCATAATACTTAGAGGAGTAGTCTGAGTCTGTCCCATAACGTCCGTCCAGTAAGTCCACAGAACAAAACAGAGAAACACAAAAACAGACAAACACAGGGCCCCTAGAAAATCTTCCAACTCCATGGAAGCAAAACTGAAAGCTAGCTTAGACATTTGAGGGGATTCCACGTCCCTCCAAAACCGATGAGGGGATTCCACGTCCCTCCAAAACCGATGAGGGGATTCCACGTCCCTCCAAAGACGACGGCCTCACGCCGACCAGCGGGAGCGACCCACCTCGTCTCAGACCTTTGAGGGGATTCCACGTCCCTCCAGAAGGGAGAATCGGAATGTCTTCCGAAACTCCCGGCCCGTGGTCCTCCAGTGCGTCCACTTAGACCGCGTCGGGCACTACCAGAATTCCAGAAGTGAGCTCACACAGAAAACACAGAACAAACAGACAGATACTAACCGTGGCCAGTCAGGCTCTCCGGGTCGGGGGTCCCTCGGGGGTCTTGGGGATCCCGGATGAGCCCCCAAATGTTATGCCCAGAATTCGTGATCCCCAAAGACCACTAGGGAGCCGAGTCCGATGCAAAAGCAAAAGAACCTTTATTCGAGCTAGCTCGAGCTCAATCCCCTACCTGCACCGACGCAGCAGTGAGATACCAGGGAGAGAGAGCGAGTTTCAAAAGCACAAAGGTTTTATAGGGGTCTAGGGGCAGTTGGTGAGGTAATGGCTGTGGCCTCAGCCGATTGGCTGGGGAAGGGTCGTGGCCTCGGCCGATTGGCTGGGGAAGGGTCGGAGTCCTGTTACGCAGGTCGCTGGGCGTGTTTTGACCAGGAAGTTTGAACGGGTGAGCGGGAGGTTACTCAAGGGGAGGAGGCGCGGTCTGAGGTTTCTGTGATTTTCCCGGAAAAGGGGTCATGTCGGGGACATAGTCACTCAAGGTGGAGAACACAGAACAAGATGGAGTCGGCCGGCGTAGGCCCGCCCTTTCAGAACCCATGGCTTTAATACACAGGAGATGGAACCCTATCTGTGAACCAGACACCAATGTGTGGAGATAGACAGGGACCTGGTGAGTCACAGAAACCCGCTGGGCTCACAGGGCTTTGGCCATCGTGAAGTCTGTGCCCTGTGACCAGCACGGGGAGCTGTGGGACTGCCCCGTGGTCCTTACACAGTTGCTTGGTGAGGGCCATTCACTCAAGACTCTGGGCCTGGAGGCAGGGCCCTGTGTGACCTGAGGGGACTCAGGGAGGGGGGGACCTGAGGGGACTCAGCAGCTGTGTCCCCTCCAGCCTAGCAGAGTCCCCTGAGCAGGGACCTGTGTGTTGCCTCAGCAGGTGCTTCCTCCCAGTCCTCTCTCTGGGGTTGAAAGCAACCTCCATTCATCTCAGTATGTGGTATGAGATGAGTTCCAGCACAAGGGAGGGGCTGGGCAGTCACTGGATGGGACCCATTTGCATGGACAGCCCCTCCTGTGGCAGAGGGTGGAGGAGAAAAGGAGGCTTGGGGCAGCCCAGCCCACTGTGGGGACCAGAAGCTGTGCTACCATGGACTGGACTCCTCTCCTCCTCATGCTCCTGTCTCACTGCACAGGTTGGGACAGGCCCGGGGACACAGGGAGCCCCCAAATCTCTATTCCTGTGCTCAGAGTCCTGAGAATTCCTTTTTCCATTTCTAGCTTCATCACCCATGATTATCTGTTTGCAGGTTCCCTGTCCCAGCCTGTGCTGACCCAGCCGCCCTCCCTGTCTGCATCTCCGGGAACAACAGCCAGACTCACCTGCGCCCTGAGCAGTGGCTACAATGTTGGCGGCTACTACATAAATTGGTTCCAGCAGAAGCCAGGGAGCCCTCCCCGGTATCTCCTGTACTACTACTCAGACTCAGATAAGCACCAGGGCCCCGGGGTCCCCAGCCGCTTCTCCGGGTCCAAAGATGCCTCGGCCAATGCGGGGCTTCTGCTCATCTCTGGGCCACAGCCTGAGGATGAGGCTGACTATTACTGTGCTACATATCATGGCAGTGTTACTCACAGTGACTCAGATAACGAGGAAGTGAGATAAAAACCTCTGGGTCCACAGATTTTGTCTCCAAGCCTCTTTTATTGAGAAGCTTCTGTGGAGGATCCTATAGGGGAGAGTCCTCTGTGGTGAGACCTGTCCTTGAGGAGGTTGAAGTGACACACAAGAAATTTAATAGTGAACATATGGGAATCAACATAGACCTAGAAAGTCAAAAGACACGCAGGCAAAACGAGATCTATGTTTTTGTGAATTACATGGAAGGAGGTAGGGGTCTAGTATTCAATGCAAAGAAATGCACTTCACAGACAGAAGAAGAAGAGTAGAGTAGATGTTTCATAAACAATGTGTGCAGGGCCCCTGGGAAACGATGGGACACAGAGGACTGTGACCAAACAGGCTTTGCTGGGTCCCCGTCTGCCCCACCTCGTTCATATCCTAGTGCAGTTGTCTGTGGTGCCAGCTGTCTTCCTGGGGCAGCTGCCCCCCCTGAATGTTTCAGTCAGTTGAAGAGACATGAAGAGCTTTTCCTGAGTGTATGGGCATCAACTGCTTTTTAACTCATGATAGTATTCATGTCAGTGTGGCCCATCCAGGGGTGGCCTGCCTTGTGCCCTGTAGTTCTAGTAAAAAGTTGCTAAGGCCAAGGTCAAAAGGTTGCTGCCTGTGTTCTCCTCTAGGATTTTGATGGTTTCCCGTCTCACATTTAGGCCTTGCATCCATTTTGATTTTATTTTTGTATAGAAAAATAAGTGTAAGAAAGTGTTCCAGTTCTATTCTTCCGCATGTTTCTGTCCAGTTTTACCCCATGCCATTTGTTGAAAAGACTGTCTTTTTTCCATTGGATATTCTCTCCTGGTTTGTCGGACATGAACTGGCCATATATTTGGGTTTTCTATTCTGTTCCATTGATCTCTGTGCCTGTCCTGTGCCAGTACCATACCGTCCTGATGACTCCAGCTCTGTAATCCAGCTTGAAGTCCAGAATCAGAGTCTCTTTAAATAGATGCTATATTATATTCACAGGCTATAAAATACAGACCCTGCTAAATATTTAATGTTATCGAGCTCTTGTGACTCCAGCGTGGCTTTGAGGCCAGTGACCTCAGTGTGATCTCCCTGTTTGCCTGGGTGACAGTCTCATGTTGCTGGACATGTGATGCCGCTGTTTCTGTCCTCATTTCCAGCAGCTTCCTTTCTTCAATGAATACAATTTGGTTCCCTCTGTTCCTTTCTACCCTGATGTCTAATTTGGTATCTGTTCAAACTCTGGTCACTTCATTCAGTACTTGTTTTATCCTATGTAGTTCAAGGTTTATTTTCTCATTTTCTGTTCTGAGGATGAAAATTCATAGCCTGAGGTCCAGTCAATCACCTCCTTGTGTCCCACGTGGGGACACACCCTTCCGTGTCCTGTGCTGTGCCACAGCTGTCCCTTCAGTGTCCCCAACCAGCTCTCGCTGTCACAAATTCTGCCCTAGGACTTCCCACAGAGCAAAATCTCTAATGAGCAGCGCTGATGGCAGGCAAAGCCTGGATAAAAAGTCTTTGGGAACATGGAGGGGAGATCACATGATGGCTCCATAGAGGTCCCTGTTGGATGCTCAGGCCCCGCTCTGTCCTCACACCTGCAAAAGCCTCATCTGAATTTGCTGAGTCCTGTCTGCCCTGCTCCAGACGGGCCTCACATCCTCACACTCTGTGTCCTCCTCTGTGAAGGTGTGTGTCCCTAGGCGAGCTCCTGTTCACACTCTACTCCCAGAGGCAGCTTGCCTCCTCTGAGCCTGTCACGGGGACAGATCCCTTCTGCTGTCTGCTCCCTTTGTCCTTTCTTCAGCTCCACAGTGGTTCACAGGCTCCCCTTGGTCAGGTCTGATCACGTCCCTCCCGCTAGTCCCCTGTCCACAGAGGAAGCCCAGTCAGGGAAGGCTCACCAGGACTGCACTTCCGTCCTTCCCTGGAAGATCACTCTCATCTGGTAGAAATACAGCCACCAGGGAAGTGGATGAAGGAGGGGTTTGGGGGGAGCAGGTAAAAAGGAGAGGTTTGCCCAGAGAACCACGGGAGGTGCTGTGAGATGGTGTCTAGAGGTTTCTGCAGGCCACGTGCTCCCAGCTGGGCAGCCCTCCACTGACGGTAGGCCCAAAGACTGGGCTTTTTACTTTCCGTGGGGACTGGGAAAGATTGTTCTCTCTGGGCCTGGCAGAGTCCCCTGCACAGGGGCCTGTGTCTAGTCCTAGGAACTGCTTCCTCCGGGCCCACTCATGGGGAAAACAGCTGTATAAGGCAGGCTCCCTTTCCAAGGGCTTCAGGCATGGTGAAGGCACATGGGGGAGAGGCAGGGGTGGTCTCAGTTGCATGTGAAGCCTCTCTGAGAAGGCCACAGGTAGCAGATAAGAGAGGCCTGGGACATCCCAGTCCCAGCCCTGTGGCCTAATAAGGGTCTGTGTCATTATGGCCTGGACCCATGTCCCCCTTATGCTCCTCTGTCACTGCGCAGGTAAGGACAGACCTCAGCACTCTAGGGTTGGCCTCCAGCCTGAGTCAGAATCCTCTGGCTCACATCCTCCAGTGTCTATACTCTGTCCCTTCTCCTCATTCTGATGTGTTTGTGTTTATACTTCCCTGTCCCAGCCTGTGCTGACCCAGCTGCTCTCCCTCTCCGCATCTCCAGAAACAATTGCCAGACTCGGCTGAACCCTGAGCAGAGACAGGAGTGTTGGTGGTTATAACATCTTCTGGTACCAGCAGGAGGCAGGGAGCCCTCTCCGGTCTTTCTGTTCTACTACTCAGACTCATACAAGCAGCTGGGACCTGGGGTCTCCAGTCATATCTCTGGATCCAAAGATGTCTCCACTAATACAGAAATTTTGCCCACGTCTGGGCTGCAGCTTGAGGACGAGGCTGACTATTACTGTGCTACAGCTCATGGCAGTGGGAACGGCTATCGTTACTCACAGCGTCTCAGGTAAGGAGGAAGTGATGTAAGACCCCTGGATCCACAGACCTCGGCTTCAGCCTCTTTTCATTGAGAAACTTATGTGGAGGCACAAGCAGGGGTTACATAACTTCAGGAAGATCTGTCCTTGAACAGAGGAAAGAGACATACCCAGGTTATGCCTGCAACGCGGGACAGCACAGGGCATCCCAGGAAGACACTGACATTGACGTAACACAGCCCAACTTCACGTCCCCGTGGGGTCTGGATGATAAACACGAATAAATACTGCATCTGTAACTGAACGTGCTACCCAGCAAACATTCATCCACACATCAGTTCCACCATCTCATTCCATAAAGTGTGACCTTGTGTCACTACTGATGCATCCACAGCTGACATATTGACAATAACCCTGGTCATAGACACAGACTCCTCTCTCTGAATCAGCTACACTTGAACTTGGACCAGACTCTACAGACTCTTCCTGATAACACTCCCCACACCCTCCCTTCTTTTCTCCTCTCTGCTCCCTCATCTCTCAGGCTTAGGCCTTCAGTCTCTCCATCTGGCTCTTCAGGTAGGAACTCCGTCTCCATGTTAGGATTTCAGAGGGAACTGGAAATGATCTTGCTGTAGTTTTCCAGTCTCCAGGGCCCAACTCTAGGGAGGAGAATGACCAGAAGATAGAGCTGTGTGAATCCTCTCATATTCTCCTTCCAGCTTCTGTCACTTGACAAGGCCCGGACTCCTGATTGAGGGAAGCGTTAAAAGGTCTGCTCTCAAAGGAGCCACAATTGCCTAATAAATCCTCCTCCAGTAGAAAAGGCTTTAAGAAACTGACTTTTAAATTAAAAATCCTGGGCCCTCAGATGGAGAGCCATCCCTCAGTGTGTGGAGAAGCCTTAAGAGGATTTAAGGGCAACTTGGCCTCATTTTTGGTCACATATGCACATGCACGCGCCCACGTACAAACACACACACACACACACGCGCGCGCGCGCGCACACACACACACACACACAGAACTCCCTCCTGAGTCTATATTGTCCTGGACTCTGCAATTTCTGGGCTTCTTTGTCTCTCCAGAAGTCATGGTCAACCTGAGCTCACCCAGCCATTCTCAGTAAAACAGCCTCCAGGAGGCAGAACCCCAACCAGCATGAAACCCAGTGACATCGAGTGTAACTGAGGTCCTGTCACCAGGGCAGGATGTGCCCTGATCATCTGCTTTCTGGGACAAGTTTATGCTCAGGAATCCCAGGGCAAGTCTCCGTCCATTGGGCAGTTCACCCCCCAACCATCTCTGGGCTCCAGTCACTGCCTGAGGCTGATCAGTAGATTGATTCTGAGACAGCAGAGTCAGTGCTGCTCCCATGGAGCTCAAGGCTCATGAGGACATAACACAGGCCCTCCCTGTACTCTCAGGGCTGGCTTCACTCCCCCAGACACTCCAGTGAACCCCCAGCCAGAATGGACCTGTACTGAAAAGTCTGTCCCAACTGAGGGCCACAGGGACTGTGACTTCAGGGACACAGCGCTCCTTATCTCCACCTCACCTGGAGTCACAAGTGGCATCTTCGAAAGAATTTTCTGGATCAGATTGGTCTTGGGTAATAGAAATTCATTCCTCTAGTCACCGGAAACTGAGTTATTACTCTATTGTGAACTTGCTGGACACAAGATACAGTGACTATTGTTCTACCCACCCCTGAGATGAGTCTGACCCCTAAGCATCCATCCTGGAAGCTCTGTGTGTTAATTCCATCACTGAGGTGGGTCTGAAGTTCACAGGAACTAGCTCTTCATGGTGTTTACCTGGGCACCGCGTTGGGCTTTCCTACTCCTACTTGCAGGACAAGACCTAGTGTACAAAACTCACAATTAAAATAATAATAATAAAAACAATAATAAGTGAAATGATTTAGAAACAAGTTTATAGACTTCTATTCAACTGAGAACCAAAAGTCATATCATTTCATTATTTTTTCATCCATCTTTTTTCAACTACTATTTCAGTCCATATTGTCTCAGCAATAAGCACGAATCTGTGAAAATACACTGGTGATTAAATACCTGCATCTTCCCGTTGACAGTGTCGTTGAGTTTAAATATTCTTACTGAGCTGAATGTTGTATAAAATCACCCACGTTCATTTTGAGCTAACAGTTGTCCAAATGGTGACAGACACATGAAGTCTGCGATGAGGTCCCCGTCAGAGCACCCACGGCTGTCACTCCTTCCCTCCTGGAGCTTCCTGCAGGTTTGCCCTTCGTGCTCTGAGGTCAGAGCCACACTCAGTCTCCTGCAGATTTGGGCTTGTGTGCTGGGGGACGGATCGTAGGAGGGAAGCACTAACCACAGTGTGTGGAGAACTGTTGTTTCGTGGAGGTGGAAGTAGTGACAGACGACAAAGATGGTCAGTGTAACCCCCCTAGGAAGGCACAAGAGGGCGTCTACCCACAACCTGGAGAAAAGGGCTCCCTGTCTCTTCAGTGCTGAGGGAGCTTCTGGGAAAGAGAACTCTGAGCCCAGAGGGAACCAGGGAAGAGGGAAGAAATCAGCCTCCTGCACAGAACTGGCCATGCGTCAATGTGGACCCGTCGCTGCTCTGGCCCTGATCCTCATCTGTGTGGTTGTGCCAGAGTCACCACCTCTGTCCTGCCCCATCAACAGCCAAGGGAACCGTGGACGGACTCACTACGTGGAGCCTGAGTAGAGCAAAGTGTACCCTGAGGTGATGGGAGGTCACATAGCGGGCATCCGGCCTGGCCTGAAGGAATGGGACAGTGGACAGAGTAGTGGGGAGGCAGGAGCTCTCTTTGATGGGCTCTGGTCGCCATGTCACATAAACGCTGTGTCCAGGCCTGGACACCAGGGGGTGCTCATCACGTGTCTGAGGAGTCAGGGATGCTCAGAGCTGGGAGTTTCCACCTGCCACTGCCTGTGCCCTCTGATCATGGGTCACAGCTGAGACGTTCCCACTCCTAGCTCTACATAGCACCTCTCTTGCTCACCCCCCCCAGACATCCTCAGGCAGAAGCACCTAAAGCAGGACCAGTTAGGGGGCAGAGAGCTGGGGTCTCATGTGCATGGATGGGCCCTCTGGAAGGGAGATATTAGGGGGGGCTCTTCAGCAGTGGGACCACAAAAGGCAGGATCAGTGATGACCCCCACCATGACCTGGTCACCTGTCTTGCTCACCCTCCTCACTCTCTGCACAGGTAACTGTATGCAGGGATGGGGAAAGGGTCCTGGGAGGACACATGGGCCCTGATCCCCTTCTTGCCTCCAGATCCCAGCATCCCCCTCTCTTTGTCTCTCCCACTCCTAGGGTCCTGGGAAGACGTTGGGCCCTGTCTGTGCTGACTCAGCCAGCCTCATTGTTTGTCTGGGTCCCTGGGCCAGACAGTCACCATCTCCTGCACTGGAAGTGCCAACAACATCGTATTCTTAAATTTTTTTTTTATGTTTATTTATTTTTGATAGACACAGAGAGACAGAGAACAAGTGGGGGAGAGACAGAGACAGAGGGAGACACAGAATCTGAAGCAGGATCCAGGCTCCAAGCTGTCAGCACTGAGCCCGACGTGGGGCTCGAACCCACAATCCGCGAGCTGAAGTTGAACGCTTAACTGACTGAGCCACCCAGGTGCCCCAACAACATCGGTATTCTTGGTGTGAGCCGGTACCAACAGCTCCCAAGAAAGGCTGCCTCAAACTCCTCATCTATGATAATAGCAAACGACTCTCAGGGGTCCGTGACTGATTTTCTGGCTGCAGGTCTGATGACTCAGACTCTCTGACCATCACTGGGCTCCAGGCTGAGGACGAGGCTGATTATTACTGCCAGTCCTTTGACTACTGTATCAGTGTTCATCCAGTGCTCCAGGCCTGTGGGGAAGTGAGATAAAAACCTGCCCCACAGCAATGGGACTTGCCATCCAACCCTGACTTTTTGGCCAAGTCAGCTGTTTCTTTGTTTGTTTGATATAAACTGGGGTCTGAGACCCGCTCCAGGGAATATGTCTGTCTACAAAGTCTTTCCACATTCTTTTAAATTTCGGCTTGAAGCCTGTCCTTGGAAGCAATATCATGTGATTTTTTCAAATTTAGCATATAGTCCAGGATGTCACTGGCAGGCTGCCCTAAGGGTAGAGTCCATGACAGGTCAGGGCAGAAATAGGGACACCAAATGCAGCTCGGTCTGAGTCAGGACACATCAGGAGAGTCCAATATGTGTCCTGGTAACAACAGCTACCGCGAATGTGCTCCCAAATACTCATCTATTATGATGGTTAGACCCTCTAGGGACCCTGCTCCTCCCTGTCCCTCCTGGGACAGCATCTCGGGCTCACACAGAGCCCCAGGCCCATGAGAACTGAAAGCAGAACCCCTTTCTCACCTGCTGGGAGGGCGAGGCCCCAGCAGCTGCTCAGGTTCAGCCTGTGACTTCTGCTTCTGATGCTCCTGCTGCTGCCGCCATGGGCCCAGGTGCACACAGCAGTGCCACCTGGGAGTAAGGGCTCTGCCTTTCCTTAAGCCCCTTCCTAGACAAAGGGACTCAACGGACACAGAAAGCTCATCTCGCCCATTAGGTTGAGACACAGGTCTCTTGTCACTAAAGTTCATGGACTGGGGTCCAGTGTGCCCCTTTCCCACCTGACCTCTCAGGATTTAGCATCTCCATCTTTGGCCATTTACCTATTTCTGGAAGTTTCCAGACCTGTGTAATCCTCTTATTAATCTTCACTAGGAATGCCTGTTCTTTTTGCTCTTTGGGGTGATTTCTTCTGTCACTGTTGCACCAGCCCTGGAGTATCTATGGGTGAATTGTGTTTTGCGGTCTTTTGAAATGAGTTCCTGTCCGTTCCCATCAGTGCTGAGATCCAACCAGTGATTTTTGGTATCCACTTGCATTGTTAATACTTACTTGCAGAAGGATGTTGAATGATAATGGTGTTTAGGTCACGTTAGCCTATTCACCTTGTAGAAATGTCTTTCCCACCCTCACCCCATTAGGTAATTTCCTGGCTGTGGGACTGAGTTCTATGTGTGTGGGAGAGAGTGTCTTATCACAGTATAAATGTCTCTGTTGCCATTTTATGCGTTTTCTATCAGGACTTTTCTTTCAATTTTGTAAAGGATCTTTCATGTTCTAGTGAGATAATGATTTTCATCTGTTGCTTTACAAATACGATGTCTTAGAGGATTTATCAACATATAATTCCACTGTATGTTTGCAATAAATCACATATGGTCCCAATGTAAGATTATTTTAGTCTGATAATGGAATCTCACTGCTGATATTTTACTTAGAGGATTTGCTTCCATATTTTATAATTTCCACAATTTTCATTTTTCTGTATTTTGTATATCAAGTGTATGGATCATTGCGACAGTTCTTTCTATAGTAATTTAAATTGTCCTTTGTTATTCATGATATATATATACATATATATGTGTGTGTGTGTATATATATATATATATATATATATATATATATATATATATTTGTTTGATATATATCAAATGAAACTATGGTCCCTGAAGGTTGTTGGTGTTTTTCGTGAAGTTAACCACATCTTACACATTTTTGTGGAAGAGTTCCTAATAATGTTGTCTATTTTATTCTAAGGAAAGTGGTCTGCTTTTCATTTTTTTAATGGAACCATTTTTACTTCCTAGTAAAGTACGCTTTTAAATTATTCTTATTAGACGTTAACAGTATGATTTTTTCACTTTTGATTTTTGTCCACATGCCATTTCTCATTCCCATACTTGTGTATTTTCCATTTTCATGCAACGGTTAGTAAGTGAATTGTTCCCTCATTTAAAAACCTGATTTTGCAGTACCGATTGGATTTATATACAGATTATGATTCCGGCGACACTAGGGGGCGCTGTGCCTGACAAGAGAGCAGGGACTGATGCCCACCTCTCCCATACATGGGAAGAGCCTGAGCCTGCTTCAGTGGGACTGGGAGCAATGACCCCACCCATGTGTGACTCTTCTGCACTGTGACTCCTCTAACCCATGGAGAAACCAGATGCTGGTCCTACCTCAGCCCTTCGGAAACCTGGTCATCTCTTCCTTCTCTCTGTGACTAGAACCATCACCAGCACAGAGTGACGCAGGGACCAGCACGGGGAATGGCAGCCCCCTATTCGCATGAATGACTCCGTTCCCAAGAATGAAAGGAAAAAAGGAATGGGATCCTGTCCCCAGTCCCCAGGGTGGCCCTCAGGAGGCTGTGCTGTCATATTTCCGATACGGCTCCATGTTACTTTGCAAAATACAATGCGTATGAGAACACTCCTTGCTACCCAAGTGCCGCTCAGAGAGGAGCTCCTGCCCTCACTTGCAGAAGGTGGTCCCCGCCCCCCGACCGAGCCCCACCCTATTCACTATTCCAGAACTGCCATCTGTTCCTACTCTGGAATCCAGAGCAGCAGGAGCTGCAAAGTCAGCACAATTACGGTCCCTGCCCAGATGACCAAATATCAGGGAGGGCAGGTGGAGACGGGAATCTTCTGATGGGAAGAGAGGCTGTAGGGTGTCCTGAGAGGAGTGAGGAGGTGGAAGTCCTTCAAAATGGGAGACACAAGGTAAGTGACAGATGACAGCTTGTTCAGCTCACAAGGGCATCTCTGACCTGAGCGTAGCCTGAGCTGTGACTGGATCAATCTTCCTGCAGGTTCTCTGTGCCCGTCCAGCTTCTTCATGCCCTCAGCCCTTCCTTTCACCATATTCTGCAGGCTCCTCAGACAGCTCTCCTGCGGAGGGGCAGGGGCTCTGTGTGGAGAGTGTGGGATGAACCAGGCAGAGGGGGTCCTTTCTCTCTGCCTTAGAGGTTCCTCCCTCCCCCTTCACTTCCTTGTTTCACCTTCTCTCCTCTCCAGGGCATCCCCAAATCTTTGAGCTCCTTCCCATCTGGTGACTGACCCATTTCCTTTCACTCTAATCACTTGTCATCCCTAGGTGGGACAGACCCACATATCTCAGGAAGGACTGATGATATTTGGCAACCTCCTCTCCTAAGGATTCACATAAGTGGTCTCCATGACCCCTCAACATGAAATACCATGAACTTTTGTCTGTGCACATGTCATACCCTACTGACACCTACGTATTTTAGATATTAACATACATTTCAAATACGATCTTGTATTTGCAAATTGCACTTTATTGGTCTTTTACTTATAGAGGACAAATACTGAATGATTTCTATAACTTGTTAAATTGTAATTGAAGATGTCTCAGTAATGCAGCACATGAGTCAATAAAATAAAAGTACAATTATCTGGGAATAACTTGTAATTTAAAATTTATAGGTAACTAAGTGCATAATCCCACTGTAAATATAAAAGAAAAGATGAATAACTGGAGTGGAATACGTTTTTTGTCTCCACCTTGAAATAATCCAATACTCCAAGGTGGGTGTCAAAGCTAGAGGGCTTCTTTTAGATGATGTTGATCTAAGAGAAGAGGAATAAGGGTTCAGAGAGGAAGTGTGGGGAGATGCTGGAGGCTGAAGGAAGGAGTGAGAACTGGCCAGCCAGCAAAGAGGCGCTGGGTGCTGGGAGGTCTGGTGTCCTCTCCCAGGGGCCAAACCCTGAGGAAGCAGAGTTCTGGAAGCAGAGCTCTCCTCTCACTCCTGATAGAACCACTGGGTCAGGAACACAGGAGACAGGAACACAGAGCCGGCTCCTCCCTGACCCTCCGTGTTACTCCCCCATTGTACCCGTCAGAGAATAGTTGGTGCTTACGAAATCTATGTTTCACAAATAGCTAAAAAGTTCTGGAACATAGAAATGAAGTGTTTCTCAAACTTGAAAGGAAGTAAAGCTTTAGAATTTTCAGTTTCCATCATTAAGTGGAGATGGCCTGGGTTCTATCTGGTTATTTACCTCCTCGTGTGCACAGTGTCTGCCATGTGAGATTGCTCATTTCATGGTCATGGAGGCAGAGCGTCACTTTCTCATTCCCTCCTGCTTCATTACTTGTTCCTACTGTTCCCACATAGGAAACAAACTCTTATTATAACCCTAAATGCTATCTATGTAGCATCTCCTACAAAAGTTCAAGTAGTAATTCTCTAGACTAATCAGGTGGCCTTCTCTATACCAACATTGAAGAAGCCCATAAGGATACTACAAAATTACTCCACTCAGGACAGCATCAAAAAGAACAAGACATTTAGGAGTGAACTTAACCAAATGGCCAAAAGCCTTGGAATCGGAAAGCTACAAAAGATTGCTGAACATATTAAGCAGACTTACATATATGGGAAGACAGCACGTCCATAAGATGGATGACTTAATATTGTGAAGATATAACCAACACCATCCAAATCCATCTCCACATTCAGTGATGTCTCGCCAAGTGCTTACTGCCCCCAGTATAATCCAAAGAGGTGTACTGCTCACCCCCTCTGGTTCTTTGTTTGGAAAGATGTTGGATAAATGTCCGTTCTTTGGACTGAGATGTTAAACACCCAACCCTCATGAATTCCATGGAGTGCTGAACAAAAAATCTTGGTTAGGGTCCAATGCATGTAGAGAAACAGGTCATTACTACTCCAACATTTTCAGTGAAAGAGAAGTGGAGAACCCCTCAGAAGGGAAGAGGGCTCCATTTATATTAACGTTTTGTTTATGCCAGTACTCATACTGAATAAAATTATAAAACTGATATATCAAGTATATCAGAGTGTCAAATTTATAAGCATTTGTCAGGCTAAAGTTCAAGGGAAATTTGAACCCAGAAAAGTTATCAGGAACAGAAGACACATTTCTCTGACAGCATTCTATCCTCATGGCAAAGACAAGCATCAGAAGTCCTTGCGGTGTGGGTTGAAGGGACCTAGCAGGAGAATCTAAACCCACAACAACAATGGTCAAACTGGAAGGCAAGTCCAAGTAGAATTATTTTGAGGCGTGAACCACCTTGGAACTCTAAGAACTTTAAGTCTTTCATTAGGTTCAAGATGACACTAGACTGGTTATGACCCCAGGCACCTCGAAGAGGCAAATTCTGATGTCAGGTAATACCTGGTAGCATTAACACTGTGCAATCGATACACCATGTATTTAACCACATGGAGGTCATTAGTGACCCGGAAAAAATACAACCAGTCCTAAAAAAGCACAGAGGGCACCTCTTCATCCCTCTGCACTCGTCAATGGCACCATTCTAGATCCCATTGCAAAAGTCTGGACACCATTCCAGGGGTGTTGGGAGGTGTCAGAAGGACTAGACCACTTAGTGTCTAAGCCCAGCAGGTGGCACTGTGGGACCTGTCCTGTTTGGACAGGCTTCTGGAGCTGACCAACTAGGGAACCACTCTAATAATTCCTGCACACTCGTCAGGCAGTGTCCTCACGGCAGTGTGACCCTGCAGGGACCCACATGAGCCCTCAGCTCTGACTCCCTCACTCCCATGTTTCATCCTCCAACCCCAAGGAGTCAATGCCCAGGTGGTGTTCAGGTAAGGACAGGTAATCCCACACCTGGAGAAGTTTGCATAATGAAAAAATCACCTGCAATATTCTCTGGTTCTAGAGCAAGGGACCCCTGGGGAGGGGAGGATGGGAATTCCAGCAACATATCCTCAGCCAGCAGAACTTGGGGCTTCCTTGGCCTGTCCTGATTTCTTTCTTTACCTCCTCTCACAGACAGGGAGTTAGCTTTAGGGCTGAAGAGAAAAGATGCTGGGTTGGCAGGTAGGGGAGCAACCTCCCCTGAAAGTATTCACGTGGCTTTCTTTCCATCGTCTGTGCATGGCTGGTCATCACCCCCATTCTTTCTCACCTTGTAGCCTCCAGCTTTCCTTCAAGGGCCTCTGTCAGACTGTGCTACTTTGTCATCCAGGGCATCTGGGTCCTTGATAGGGGCGAAAAGAAATACATATATATATATATATATATATATATATATATATATATATATAATATTTATTATAAATAAATATTACATATTACAAAAGTATGTATATATATAAGCAATATATAAACACATTTTAAATATGTGTAATATGTTATGTTGAATTATTACATGTGTAACTGTATTATATAACTATTAAATATAGGTATCTTATATAATATAAAACACTACAGATTGCATATACACATTATATGTATGTTCCATGTTGCAATTTACGTATCATATATTATAATTTATATGTTTAAGTAATAGAACTTAGAGAGACAGGGAGAGGAAAATGAAGTTGCTGTCTCGGAACTAAGCTGAGTTCTTTCCACCCAGAGTGAAATTTAGAGACTGCCAGGTGTGTGGTCTCACAGAGGAAACTGGATTTGCAGCAAAATAATGAGATCATGAGGAATAACATGCAAAGCCTTGAGTCTCAGAGCAGGAGTGAGCAGGTTCTTTTTATTTAGTCATCGGGATCGATATTCAGAAAGGGGACTTTGTCACCCTGCGAAAGGTGGCCATCGTGTCTCACGGGCACACTTAGAAAACAGGACCCTACCTGCATCCTAGGATATGTCCATGCAGCTTGCGCTCTCGTGTGGAGACTGACATCATAACGAAGCAGAAGTAACCGTCCCTCAAGGGGAAGGGGCCAGGGGCCTGCTCCCAGAGCCAGTATAAACTGGAGGAGGTTTGGGCTCCTGACCTGGGGAAAGGAATGTAGGGCCTTGCTTCCTCTGACACAGCGCTGGGAGTTTGCCCTCTGCTGTGTTGTCTCTGATGTGGTGAAGCACTTTCCTGGCCTGGTGGAGATTGTTAACCTTTGTATTCCCTTTGTTCCCTTAAAAACCCTTAATTACTGATGTGTTGTTGCATTTGTTTGTAATTCTGACTCATGTTAAAAGCCACTAACTAGGGGTTAGCTGGATCTTTCTGTCCCTTCCAACTTCGTGACGGACTCCAGGGACCTGGGTTCTTCTCCCACCTCCAGTTTTCCAATCCTTCCTGAAACACAGGCCTTCCCAGCAGGGAAGGATTTTCTGACTTGGGGTGCCTTAAGAATATCTGAGAGTTTCTTGGGTTGGCTCAGGGCTCCCTTCAAGGTCAGGGATCCCGGCTGATTAGTGTGACTCCCCAGTTTATTATGATAAATAAAGAATAAATTCATTAGTTTTCAAACTGCTACGATTTCAGTTGCTATTTCTAAGCAATATGATATTCGTCAATTATTTCTATATTTCATGGCGACTTATGGAAGCTGACACTGTATTTTTCAGATGTGTCAATTACTCCTTTTGATTCTTCCTTTTGTCTTAAGTTTTAGATCCTCCTTATATTTTACATTTGGTGCATATACAATTGTATCCTTTTTTTCCCAGTGTATCAAGGATTCCTTTGATAAATAGACACAAATCGATTGGGTAGGAACCTTTGGGTAATATAAGTTGGGCTGTCAAATACAGAGAAGGAGAAAGGCAAACAGCAACCTTGCACATCATATGAAACAGACAGTGTACCACAACTCTGAAATGAATAAAAATCATATTTTATTTCACACTGTGATGAGCACTGATCTTACACTTGCGGAAATTACTTTAATGTGGGTTGAATGAAAGAATGAATGAATGAATTGAATGAATGAATGAACGAATGAATGGTGCAGACTAAGCCCTCAGTCAAGGAGTTACAGTAACACCCCCATCCTTCCTATGGGGGAGGAAAGGCATCCTTCAGCCCTGGTCGTCTGTGATGTTTCCACACCTGTCTAAATCATGGTTGCCATGTGACGCGGGGACAGCAGACCCCTCACCTGCCCTCCACCTGCTCTCCCACCTGACCTCACCTGTGTCAGTCAGGGCATCTCTGTCTCTCTGGGCATCAGCCTCCTTCCACAAGACCCTCTGGAACATCCTTCCATCTCCCATAGCTGAGGGTCCACTCTGTCACCTCCCTGTGTCCCACCCAGGGACATGTGTCATTCCCCCTTCCCTGTTTCCTCTGTTGTCATCTTTCTCCAGCTGATGCCCAGTGACATCTTTCAGGTCTCCTTGTCCCAAGTTCTGTCCTAGGATTTGCTGTGGAGCTAAATCTCTAATGAGTGGCATTGACCAGAGGCACAGCTGGGATTAAAAGTCTGAGACAAATGGAGGGAATAGCAGGGATCCCAGCAGTGATCCCTGTGGAGAATGAAATTCTCATTAAAAATAAGGAAATACACAAGAGGATATCCATGCCCAGTTCTCACAGGAGAAGGAAGGAAGGCAGGAAGGAGGAAGACTTCTCTAATCAATGGTTCACTCAGATTTTGTCTATCCTTCCAGATTCTTTTCCCTGAGGTCATATTCCTGACCTGCAGCTCCCTCTCCAGTGACCTCATCCCCTCCTTTCCCAAGACCACCATGCAGTCCATGCTTCTGTGACCCAGGACCCCTGGACTGGCCTTGGCTGTCACTGATAGACCTCTAGGCCTGGGGACAGGAAGGCGAGGGAAGGAGCTGAGGAGTAGCGGCTTTGGGTCTCAGCCCCTGTATCTACCAGCTTAAGAAGAATGGATAAATTCACATTTGTTAAAAGAGTTCTTCCCTCCATGGGGCCCAGAGCACCCCGGGTGACCTCTCCTCTCCCTCCCTTTCTCCACACTACCCAGCCACAGGGGTCTCAGGCACACACCATGTTCTCCTGAGATATCTTGGGGTGCAGGCTAAACCTTCCTAAGGACCCTGTATTGCACGAGCATTTATGACAGCCTTTGCCTGGGAGGAGCTGGACCCTCTGCTGTGACCACCAGCCATAATGACACCTGCCCAATGTCCTATACCCATTTCATTAATTGTCAGACCCTTGCATTCTGACTCTCCTGAAGTTTGAAATAACTTGCATACACACTGACTGTACCTGTCAGTGGCTTCTGGATCTGAATGACTTCTTCCCAGTTTCTTATGCAACGTATCAGAACTGTCAGGGAAATTAAAAACAGAAAAGGCAACAAAATAACGATGATAACACAGACACTTTGTCTGGTCAGCCACGTGTAAATATCAGAGCCTATTGAGCTGGCTTTTGTTCTCTTCACAAAGGCACATCAAATTAGTTTTCAGAGTGCAGGCACCATCCTGGCTGGTGGACAGTCCTCCACAATATGTACTCTGTATCTCCAGGGGTCAGAGCCGAGGCCCTCCCTTCCCTCCAGGCTCCTGTGCTCAGGGCTGACTGAGTCGCTGTGTGTTTCCGCTGGCCTGGCGCACTGGCTGGGTACCTGCCCTTCAGGTGTGAAGTCAGGAGATGGCGATTAGCCCTGGGAGGAGCTTTGGGTGTCAGGTTAGCAAACCTCCCAGTGGGGCTTATGAGGGTGAAGAGGAAGTGCCACCATTGCTCCAAAATGCTGAGCCTGCTCTCGGGAAGGTGGGTGAAGTAGATCCCTCAGATGTGAGTTTCCCACAGCTGCCACCACCAGGGCCCAATGGGCACCCCTGTGGCTGGCGCCCTGAGCCCCCAAGGCACTGACTGTGTCCTATTCTCCTCTCCTCATCAGTGATCCCAGTAGTAGGAAGGCGGTGGGGTACCAGGAGCAGGATCTCCCCCATGTGTGCACAAAGGAAGTCAACCCCATGGGTCTTTCCAGGAGGAAGTCCTGTCATTAGAGACAGCTTGGACGAATGTGCAGGACATTGCCCTACGTGAAATAAGCCCAGCGGAGAAAGAGAAATACTGTGCCATCTCCTTTACGTGTGGAATCTGCAGGAAGAAAACAAATTTTTTAATTGCTGTAACTTGTTAGTGCTGGGGTGAGTTACAATAGGGGAGCACATATAAGGGTGGCAAGGGTATTTGTTTGACTATAGCTTCTTAAATATAATTTTGATTTTCAACTTTTAGTTAATAATTACAAAAATACACATAACGGTAAATTTACTAGTTTAATCATTCTCAGAGACGCTAAGTGTATTTGCAGTGTTATGTAACCGTCACAACTATCCATTTCTAGGACCT
>NW_026526798.1:0-110000 GCF_024362965.1 Panthera pardus
TCCTCTGTGACCCTGTGGACAGGGGATAAGACAGGCCAGGGGCAATCCAGCCCCAGCTCTGTGGCCTAAGAAGGGCGTCTCTGTGTGTCACCATGGCCTGGATCCCCATCCTCCTCGTGCTCCTCTGTCACTGCACAGGTAGGGACAGGATCCAGGGCACCAGGGTGGGCCCGCAGCCAGAGTCAAATCCCTGTGGCTCAGCTCCCTAATCTCATGTACCCTGTCCCTTGTCTTCCTTCTGCTGTGTCTGTGTTTGCAGGTTCCCTGTCCCAGCCTGTTGTGACTCAGCCAGCCTCCCTCTCTGCATCTCTGGGAGCCACAGCCAGACTCACCTGCACCCTGAGCGGGGACATCAGTGTTGGAAGCTACTACATATATTGCTACCAACAGAATCCAGGGAGCCCTCCCCGGTATCTCCTGTACTACAACTCCAGTACACAGTTGGGACCTGGGGTCCCCAGCCGCTTCTCTGGGTCCAAAGATGCCTCGGCCAATGCAGGGCTTCTGCTCATCTCTGGGCTGCAGCCTGAGGACGAGGCTGACTATTACTGTGCAATCTGGCACAGTAGTGCTGGTCACAGTGACACGAACTCATGGGGAAGTGGGACAAATATCTCAGCCTGCTCACATCCCTGCACTCTGACCTCTTCCAGTTGAAAATAACTTGAATGCACACTCACTGTCTTTGGAAGTAGCTTCTAGGTCACAATACCCTTCCTCATCTCAGTGTCCTATTCAACCTCTTTGTACTGTCAGGAAAACAAACAAGCCAACAAACAAACAGGCAATAAAGAAACCCACGACAATGCAGACATTTTGTCTGGTGGTTAAAGTGTAAAGCTCAGAGAGTGTTGAGCTGGCCCTTTTTCTCTTTACAAAGGCACATCCACTGTCTTAGTTTTCTAGTCAGAGTCTGGACCATCGCAGCAGGTGGACAGTCCTCCAGAATGTGGACTCTGTTCCTCCAGGGATTGGGGCAGAGGCTCCCTTCCCTCCAAGCTCCTGTGCTCAGAGCTGGCTGAATAGCTGTGTGTTCCAGGTAGGATGTAGTAAATAAGATTGGTGCCCAGGGAAGACTCACAACAGAAGAAATAGCAGGCACAGAGCTGGCTGGGCAACCAGGCCAGCTACTTGCCCCTTAAATTGTGACGTTGGGGGAGGGAGGTTAGCCAGGGGAGAAACTTTAGTTGTCAGCAAACCTCTCAGTGGTGCTTGTGAAGGCAACATGCAGGGCTCCATCATTGCTACAAAATGCTGAGTCTGCTCTTGGGAAGGTGGGAAGTAGATCCCACAGATGTGAATTTACCAAAGCGGACACCATCAGGCACTTTGGGTACCCCTGTGGTTGGTTTCCTGAATTCCCGGCCCTGACTCTGTCCTCCTCTCTTCTCCTGTGACATCAGGGCTCATCAGTGATCCAAGCAGCAGGGAGGCTGTGGGGCGACAGGGCAGGATGTCCCCTATCTGTGCACAAAGAAGTCCAGTCCTATGTCTCTCCAGAAAGAAGTTCTTCCATTTGTGACAACATGGACGAACCTGCCAGATATTACCCTAGGAGAAATAAGCCCTACAGAGAAAGAAAAAATGCTATATGATCTCATTTATATGTGGATTCTATAGGAAAAATAATTTTAAACATTACTGTCAAGTTTTACTGATGATGATAAGTTAGAATAGGGTACCACATACTAGGACAAGAAGGATATTTGTATTAGTACAGCTTCTTACATATAATTTGATTTTGAACTGATAATTTATAGTGATGAGAATAAACACAAGATTTATTATTTTAATCACTCTGTATTGTGCAATTCAGAGATACTGAGTATACTCACAATGTTTGTAACCACCACAAATGTCCATTTGCAGAGCTTTTTCATCATCCCGAGCACCCAACAGGGGAATGGGTAATCTGGAATGGCAGAGGAGCCAGGCCCCAGGAACCCATGCCTGACTGACTGTCTTTGGAAGTAGCTTCTAGGTCACAATACACTTCCTCCTCCCAGTGTCCTATTCAACTTCTTTGTACTGTCAGGAAAACAAACAAGCCAAGAAACAAACAGGCATCAAAGAAACCCATGACAATGCCGACATTTTGTCTGGTGGTTAAAGTGTAAAACTCAGAGAATGTTGAGCTGGCCCTTTTTCTCTTTACAAAGGCACATCCACTGTCTTAGTTTTCTGATCAGAGTCTTGACCATCGCATCAGGTGGACAGTCCTCCAGAATGTAGACTCTGTTCCTCCAGGGGTTGGGGCAGAGGCTCCCTTCCCTCCAGGTTCCTGTGCTCAGAGCTGGCTGAACAGCTGTGTGTTCCAGGTAGGATGTACTAAATAAGATTGGTGCCGAGGGAGGTCTCAGGACAGAAGAAATAGCAGGCACAGAGCTGGCTGGGCAACCAGGCCAGCTACTTGCCCCTTAAATTGTGACGTCAGGGGAGGGTGATTAGCCAGGGGAGAAACTTTAGGTGTCAACAAAACTCTCAGTAGTGCTTGTGAAGGTGACATGCAGCGCTCCTTCATTGCTACAAAATGCTGGTTCTGCTCTTGGCAAGGTGGGAAGTAGATCCCACAGATGTGAATTTACCAAAGCGGACACCATCAGGGACTTTGGGTACCCCTGTGGCTGGTTTCCTGAACTCCCAGGCCCTGACTCTGTCCTCCTCTCTTCTCCTGTGACATCAGGGCTCATCAGTGATCCAAGCAGCAGGGAGGCTGTGGGGCGACAGGGCAGGATGTCCCCTATCTGTGCACAAAGAAATCCAGCCCTGTGTCTTTCCCGAAGGAAGTTCCTCCATCTGTGACAACATGGACGAACCTGCCAGATATTACCCTAGGAGGAATAAGCCCTACAGAGAAAGACAAATGCTATATGATCTCATTTATATGTGGAATTTACAAGAAAAATAATTTTAAACATTACTGTCAAGTTTTACTGATGACGATGAATTAGAATAGGGTAACACATACCAGGACAAGAAAGATATTTGTATAAGTACAGCTTCTTACATATAATTTGATTTTGAACTGATAATTTATAGTGATGAGAATAAACACAACAAGATTTATTATTTTAATCACTCTGTATTGTGCAATTCAGAGATACTGAGTATACTCACAATGTTTTGTAACCACCACAACTATCCATTTCCAGAGCTTTTTCATCATCCCGAGCACCCAACAGGGGAATGGGTAATCTGGAATGGCAGAGGAGCCAGGCCCCAGGAACCCATGCCAATGCAGGAAGCAGCAGAGGGCAGAGGGCAGCTCCCATGGGGGCTCTTGGCAGATGTGGCCTGATGCGGCTGAGACAGTCTTTAGGCTGGGCTTCTTACCCCAGATTGACCATGTGGATGCATGCTGACCACCATGGCATGCGTACCAACGTGTCCCATTGCAAGGTGTCCAAGAATACCAGCTTACTTTCCCAGAGTGTGTCAGGAACACCAGTGAGAACCTTAGGATCTCGATTGGGTCACCTGCTGTATGATTCATGCATATGCCTATCTGAATCCCCTCCAAACTCCGTGTCACTTCTCCTCTAGGAACCTTGCAAAGGCCCTGTTTTCAGTGTACTTGCTCCCTGGTGGTCAAGGGGAACTTGCATTACCTTCTGGTCTTTGTATTCTGTGGCATCTATCTATGTGTGGCTTTCTAGGCCAGTTTCATACTGTTTGTATTCCTAGAACTTTGTTATAAATTTAAGCAGGAAGTATGGTGCCTCCAGATATTTATTCTTCTTTCTCAAGAAAGCTTGGGCAATTTTAGGTCTTTTTCTGCCTCTATACAAAAGTCAGGACTTTTTTTTCTATTTCTGTGAAAAATATCATAGGAATTTTCATAGGAAGCCTTCAATCTATAGATTGTTTTGGGTAGTATGGACATTTTAAGGTCACTTTTGTTGTGGAAAACACTGGATATCGGAATTCTGGATGAAATACATAATACACACAGCTTCCATTATCTGCAATAGTCACAGATAAGATTCAGATTATTCTGTGACTTCTCATGTGCTTCAGCATTTTGTAGTGACGGATGTGAATTGATAACTTTTCTCTTAAGTTTTAGGTCTTCTTCTTCATCTTGAAATCTGATGCATATAATTACACATTAACCACTGTCTCAAGAATAATTTTGGCTAATAGAATTGGATTTAATATGAATCTTTTTTGACATTTATTTATTTTTGAGGGGGTGCAGAGGGATAGGGAAACAGAGGAACAGAAGCAGGCTTGGCATTGATAGCAGAAAGTCCGATGCAGGGCTTGAACTCAGAAACTGTGCGATCACGACCTGAGCTGAAATCGAAAGTCAGATGCTTAATGGACTGAGACACCCAGGTGCCCCGAATTTACTATAAATCTTTACGTCTGATGTGAGTTAAGTCTCTGAACACAGTTGATGACAAAGAAAGCAATGGCCGTATACATATCACGAAACAATCTACTAAGCATTCAGAAATGAGCATTGGATCACATTCTTATTCCACAGTGGGATGAAGTCCAACTTTGTGGCTTTTCTTCCACCTTTTCTCCAGAAATTGTATGTTTTTCCATTTCCGCGGCCACCCTTTTGGTTCTTTCTGCTGCAGAGCGACTACACAAGGCAAGGGTATTTTATAATTCCTCGGGATGGTTACACAATGTTTTCAGACAGTGCCATTTTCGTTCAGATTCTTTTTTTCCCTAATGTTTGGAGAAATCTCATAATTTAATGGTGATATGATTATCTTCCCCTCAAAACCAGCAGTTACATTGTTGCTACTTCAGATAATAGATGGCTTCCAAGAGCAAATGAGGGTGACTTCCACAGCCTGGGGTGCCTCTGGTGTAGACTCCCCCACCTCTGGTCTTCTGCCCCGTGGCTATCAGGAGACAGGGACTAGGACTGAGTCAGAAGAGACCCTGTTTGTTCATACCCAGCGCGGGCTTTGAAATTTCCAGTGGACTCACTCCTGGAGGACTGACCACTAAGTTTCTCCAAAGAGACAAGAGGCCATTACACTGGGGAGTGCAGAAAATATTCCCAGGGATGGGGTACATGTGGAATGAACTAGAAGCATGGCCAGGATGTGAGAAGCAGATGCATGCCCTCAGTCTGCCTTTCCAGGGAAGAAACTTGGGACTGAGGCCACCAGGGACGTGGAGGAGATGACTCGGGGCAAGATGTCACCCTGTCACTCAGTGTCCCAGGCTCCCTGCAGTCATTGATTCTGTGTAGTCCCAATATATGCCTCTTTCAAGGTCTCCCCCAAGGGACATCAGGGTGACCAAGGGGCAGTAAAAGAGAGGAAGTTAATTTGCATGAAGCACCTCTCCTCCTCATAGGTCTGCAGGCATGAAAAGGCCCAGAGGAGACCCCAACCCAACCCAAGAACCTGAGGAGGCAAGACCTGTGAGGATCCCCACCATGGCCTGGATGGTGCTTCTTCTCAGGTTCCTTGCTTATGGCTCAGGTCAGGGGAAGAGACCCTGCTTTCTTGGAGGGCACATAAAATCAAGGTTTCAGGGTGACCCTTGCCTCTCATAATAACACATGTGCCTGCTTTTGGTTTTAGGAACCAATTCTCATACTGTGGTTATCCAAGAGCCATCACAGTCAGTGTCTGCAGGAGGCATGGTGACACTCACCTGTGACTTTAGCTCTGGGTCAGTATCTATCAGTAACTTCCCTGGCTGGTACCAACAGACTCCAGGCAGGGGTGCCCACCCCCTTATCTACCATAAACAATCACCTGTCTCAGGTCCTTGATCACTTCTCCAGGTCCATCTCCAGGAACAAAGCCGTCCTCACCATCACAGGGGCCAGCTTGAGGATGAGGCAGATTAGCACTGTATGCTGTCCCCGGGTAGTGGCATTCCACAGTGATCTCAATCTATGGAGAAGTGCAAGCAGGGCTCAGAATGTCTCAGCCCTGAGCAGCAGGGGAGCAAGCGAGGGGGAGGATGGTCAACACCACCATGGGAAGGGAGGCTCCCTAGCCTGATTCTGCTGTGCAGTGGTTCATCCCGATGTGCCCATCCCATCTCTCCCAGTGTGTGTCCATCTCACCAGTGTGACCCCAAGACTGGGCTTCCTTTCTATATCTGCACATATAATGAAGGGGAGGGGGTTCAGCACCTAAATATATCAACAAATGGTCAGAGTCAGCAACCTCAGCAACCTGCTCCCTGTGAGATGCTTATTCAAATGACATTAAGAGCCATGTTGTCATTCAATAATCTCCTGATGGGGACCAACTGAATAAGTTATGCAGGCCAAGCCGTCAGTCAGGCAAATACTGTAACACCCACATCCTTCCTATGGGGGACAGAAGGCGTCGCTGCAGCCCTGGTTGTCTGTGATGTTTCCACGCCTCTCAACATGTCACACCGTAGTCTCAGTTTGACACGGGGACAACAGACCCATCACCTGCCTTCCATCTGCTCTCCCACCTGACTTCCCCTGTGTCAGTCAGGGCATTCCTGTCTCTGTGGGCATCACTCTCTAGCCACCTAACTCTCTGGACCATCACTCCCTCTCCCACAGCCTGCGGTCCATTCAGTTACCTCCCTCTGTCCCACTTGGGGACACAACCCATTTCACCCTTCCTGTTTTCTCTGCTGTCATCTTCCTCCAACCATCCCCCGGGGTTGCCTTCTACTTCTCCTTGCCCCAAAATCTGTCTTAGAACTTCCTGCAGAACTAAATCTCTAATGAGCAGCACTGACCAGGAGAAGCCCAGCTGGAATGAAAAGACTCCCAGCACAGAGATGGGAGGTTGCAGGATGGCCCCACAGTGGTCCTACTGGACTCCCGGGCCCTGCTCAGTCCCCATACCCTCAGCAGCCTCATCAGAGTTTGTGGAGTCCTTTCTGCCATGCTCAAGAAAGGCACAAATTTCCATAATCTGTGTTCTTCTCTGTGAAGGTTTGTGACCGCTCACCAAGTTCCTGTTCACTCATCACCCAGAGTCAGCCTGCCCCCTAGGAGCCCCCTGTGGGGGCAGATCCCCTGCTCTCTGTTCCCTGCATCTTGTCATCAGCTCCACCGGGATTCCTAGACTGTCCTGGGTCAAGATTGCTCCTGTTCTTCCCACAATAGCCCTGCCCAAGGAAAAACCCGGTTCAGGGAGAGAACACCAGGACTGCACCTCCATCCTTCTCTGAAGGGTCTGTCTCATGTGGCGGAAGCACAAACATCAGGGACGCAGGTAAAGGAGAGCATTGGGAGCAGTGGGAAAGAATGAGAAAGTGGAAAGAATGAGACGTTTGCCCGGAGAGCAGCAGGGGTTGCTGTGAGATCATGTCTAAGGGTTTCTGCAGGACGGAGGATCCAGCTGGCAGTCCTGCACTGACAGGAGGCCCCAGGTCTGGGCCCCCGTGTTTCCTGTGGGGACAGGGCAGGTGTGTCCCATCAGGGCCTGGTGGAATCCCCTGGACTTTGGCCTGTGTGTGATCCCCGCAGCTGCTGCCTCCTGGCCCACCCAGGGGGAACGCAGTGCATCAGGAAGTCTCCGTGTCCAAGGGCCACAGACCCTGTGTGTGCACATGGAGAAGAGGCAGGGGTGGGTCCCATTTGCACGAGCAGCTCCTCCTCTCTGAGGCCTGTGCACAGGGGATAAGAGAAGCCCGGGGCAGACAAACCCTAGCTCTGGGCCTAAGAAGGGGGTGTGTCACCATGACCTGGATCCCCGTCCTCCTCGTGCTCCTCTATCACTGCACAGGTAGGGACAGAATGCAGGGCACCAGGGTGGGCCCACAGCCAGAGTCAAATCCCTGTGGCTCAGCTCCCTAATCTCATGTACCCTGTCCCTTCTCTTCCATCTGCTGTGTCTGTGTTTGCAGGTTCCCTGTCCCAGCCTGTTGTGACTCAGCCAGCCTCCCTCTCTGCATCTCTGGGAGCCACAGCCAGACTCACCTGCACCCTGAGCAGGGACATCAATATTGGAAGCTATAACATATACTGGTACCAACAGAATCCAGGGAGCCCTCCCCGGTATCTCCTGTACCACTACTCCAGTACACAGTTGGGACCTGGGGTCCCCAGCCGCTTCTCTGGGTCCAAAGATGCCTCGGCCAATGCAGGGTTTCTGCTCATCTCTGGGCTGCAACCTGAGGACGAGGCTGACTATTACTGTGGTATATATCATGGCAGTGGGAGCAGCTATCGTTACTCACAGTGAATCAGATAAGCAGGAAGTGAGACAAAAACCCCTGCATCTCTTTTATTGAGAAGCTTCAGTGGAGGCTTGTGTATGGGACACTCCACTGTGGGAACACCTGTCTTTGAGGAGGAAGGAGTGACACAGTGCTATTGCCTGAGACAGCACAGGCATCCTAGGAGTGCACACTGGTGAGGGAATAGAGCCCAGTACACATGCCCCAGGGTCTACAATAGGTAGACCCTTTATGATTATACAAACCCAGTTGGAGGTTTTAGTCACATTCGGTTTGCAGAAATGACTGAGTTTAGATCTCCTAGCTGAAGCCCAAAGGGTATCTGTGTCTTGCTAAAGGGTCAATCAGGGAACATAAAAAAAAGTCTACGGTTTGATTGAACGACCTTCCTCCCCCTGACACTGGGCAACATAAGGATGGTTTTCCTGGAAAGAAACCTGGTCATGGCTACTCTGCCTTCATTCTCTCTTAGGACCTCTGGCTTCAATACTCATATGCCTAATTGTTGCCCCCTCCCCCCGCCAATTTAATCCACTTTTGAACTTTGTGTCCTCCAGAATGCAACAATTCCATATACGAATGATGGTTCAACAAGGATTCTAGCCCGGAGCACCAGAGGATCCGCTCCTCCTAAATCCCATGGACCAGGCCACCAAGGAATTTCACTCAAATCACCTGTCAGCATGTTAGTATAATACCATGCTCTGGTCTATAACTGTACAGAACCCCAGACGGACAGACAAGTTTATGTATGGACAGCACACCCCCACTGTTCAACATGAGCCGCTACTGAAGATGAGACCTCTGCCCAAATGGCAATGATTTGTCATTGTTGATCTAGCAAGCGGGAACATAGACGCCAGTTTTAGGCGACAGGCTTGAGCAATGGTCACCTGAGTATGGTAGAAGGTCCCACAGTTACAAGTGGGCTGGATGCAAACAGGCCCGTTAGACAAGTCACCTCAAAATATCTATAAGCCCTAGCTGACTCCTACCCAGACACAGGTACCAAAAAAGGAAAAAAAAAAAAGCCAAATATTTCACACCTCCTTACCTTCCACTCTTGACCACAGCCCCCACCACTGCCTCCTGGGAGACCATCTCTGCTTTGCTGTCCTGCCTGCTGCTCCCTTACAGTGTATTCCCTAAACTTCTATCTCCTTTGCTCTGCTTGGGTGAATTCTTTCACCTACCATGCTGCTGGCCTACACCTGATTGGGTTGCCCAACAATCCAAAGTTTACTCCTAAATTAGTCTAAGAAAGCAAAAACCTTTGTTGCACAGGTGGTAAGGAGGCTGTAGTGAAAATGGCATCCCCAGTCTCACGGGTAGTTATGACACAACGGTGCCACAGGCCCACTAAACTGGGACACTGGGCTGGTGCTCCTGGAATAGACTTTCCAGCACAAACAAACTTGAAGGTTGAGGTGACAAATGTTTCCTAGGGTCTGGAAACTCTCATGACTAACTCCCCCAACAGCAGGCCCATCTGGACCAAGAGAGAGACAGAGGCATAGACAGACAGAGGGAGAATGTTCTCCAGTCTGTTTGGTTGGCCAAAGAGTTGCACCCAAACAGGTACATTTTCCAGATTGTGAACACCAGGCAGAATATGCTCACTAGTCATAAAGCCAAGATATTAAGGTCATACAAGATGAAAGAGAAATCCACATCTGTTTATAATAATAATAATAATAATAATTATTATTCGTTTATTCTGGCTAGGCCTTGGTTTCTTGCAGCCACACTAATCCCTAGGAGGGATGTGGCACGGGGTTGGGAACTGAGGGGTGCTTTACAGTATACCTTGTTTCATGGAAGTTTTCCTGAGATTGACAGATTACCTAGTATCAATCTAATTTATTCCGCGACCAATTTATACTAACACATGTGTGTTCTTGAAGTGCTGAGTGCTCTAAATGCTTTGAAGACCTAAGCTCTGGGGAACTAGATGGCTCAGTTGGTTAAGCATTCCCACGTTGGCTCAGGTGATGATCTCATGGTTCATGGGTTCGATCCCATATCGGGCTCTGTACTGACAGCTGAGAGCCTGGTACCTGCTTCCAATTCTGTGTCTCCATCTCTCTCTCTGCCCTTCCCCCGCTCACACTCTGTCTCTCTCTCTCAAAATAAATAAATAAACACAGACAGTGTAAAGGTGGGGAATGCACAGAAGCCTGAGACAAAGGAGAGGTGACAGGGTGCGCATCCAAGAGGGTGTGACATTTTTCTGCTCAGGAGACTAGAGAGCAGGATGCAGCCATTTTAGCCTGTAGCAGACCCACACTTACCCACCCCAGTGAGCGAAGTAGCACCACCAAATGGAGAATGGAGCCATTACACAGAGCCCTATCCATCTGCAACCTCTGGGCACATCCCCCAGAACAAGGCAAACCCCTTCCACGCGCTGAATCTGGGGACCATATTGTGCTACAAAGTTTCAGCTCTAGGAGAAACTGGATCTAGCTTCTTTCAATTTCATTTTGTTTGCTTGTTCGTTTGTTCTTTTGTTTGCTCCAGTTTTTGTTGTTGTTTTTATTTCTTTTCTTTCTTGGATAAAAAAAGAGCAAAACTTTTTACTCTGTTTTATTTTCTTCATTTTGTATAATTTTATTTTTTAAAAAATATTGTAAATTTGTAAACTGTTTTTCTTTTCTCTTTTTTCTCTTTTCCATCAAAGATCTCTCCTCAAGCAGACCAAGACACATCTAGCATCCAGCTTCCTTTCTTTGCTTATTTTTAAACATTTGTTTAATTTTAATTTTTAATTTTAATTTATTATTATTTTTTCCCCAAAGTGACAAGATGGAGAAATTCACCCCAAAAGAATGTAAAAGGAGAAATGATGTGCAGGGATATAATCAACACAGATATAAGTAAGATATCTAAATTAGAATTTAAAACCATGATTATAAGAATTCTAGCTGAGATTGAAAAAAAAAGTAGACCCCTGAGAATCCCTTTATGCAGAGACAAAAGAACTAAAATCTAGTCAAGCCCAAGATGTAAATGCTGTAACTGAGATGCAATCTTGAATGGATGCCATGACAGTGAGGATGAATGAAACAGAGCACAATCAGTGTTACGGAAGATAAAATTATGGAAAATAATGATGCCGAAAAAAAGAGAAAAACAAAGGCAAAAGATCACAATACAGGATTTAGAGAACTCAGGGACTTACTAAGAGGAATACGTTCATATCATGGGTATCCCAGAAGATGAAGAGAGAGAAAAAGGGGGAGAACATATATGTGAGCAAATTATGGCTGAAAAGTTCCTTAATCTAGGGAAGGTACAGACATCAAAATCCAAAAGGACAGAGAGCACAAATTAGATTCAACAAATAATGACCATTACCAAGGCATATCATAGCTAAATTCACAAAATACACAGAAAAACTAAGAGTCGTGAAAGAAGCATGGGGGAAAAGGTCCTTAACCTCTAAGGGAAGACAGATCAAGGTCGCAGCAGATCTGTCCACAGAAATTTGGAAGGCCAGAAAGGAGTGTCAGGATATACTCAATGGGCTGAATGGGAAAAATATGTAGCCAAGAATCTTTCCTCCAGGAAGGCTGTCATTCAGAATGTAAGGAGAGATAAAGAGTTAACAGGGAAACAGAAACTAAAGGAATTTGTGACCACTAAACAAATCCTGCAAGAAATTTTAAGGGGGAGACTCTGAAGGAGAAGACTCCAGGGTTCCCAGCCTCTTCACTGGATCCAAAGATGCCTTGGCCAAAGCAGGGCTTCTGCTCCTCTCTGGGTCGCAGCCTGGGGATGAGGCTGACTATTACTGTGCTACAGCTCATGGCAGTGGGAGCGGCTTTCATTGCTCACAGCGTCTCAGATAGTGAGCAAGCGAGAGAAAATACCTGCGCACAAAGATCATGATTCCCAGCATCTTTTCAGTATGAAACTTACCTGGAGACACATGCAGATGGGATTCTTCTGCAGAAAGATCTTTCCTTGAACAGGGAAAATAGAAATGCTCATGTTTGAATGTAATGTGAGAAAAAATTGGGCATCCCGGGAAGACACTGTCAGTTGACATAACAGAGGCCAACCGCACGTCCCCACGGAGTCTGGAGAAGATGCGCAGGAATAAATACTGTGTCTGCACCTGAACGTGCTGCCCAGCAAACATTCATCTACACATCAGTGTCACCATGTGGTCCTTAAAGGGCTTTGTGTCACTACTGATGTACCCACAGGTGATATATGGACAATAACCCTAGTCTTAGTCAAAGTGCCCTCTGTCTGAACCAGCTATTGTGAATCTGGACCAGATCCTGCAGACTCTCCCTGCCAACACCCCCCAAACCCTCCTTCCTCTTTTCCCATCTGTTCCCGTGTCCCTCAGACGCTCAGTCTCTACCTCTGGCTCTTCAGGTCTGACCTCCATCTCCACGTTAGGATTTCAGAGGAAACTAGAAGTGATCTTGCTGTAGTTTCCTATCTCCAGGGTCCATCCCTCGGGAGGAAAATGGACAGAACATACAGCTGCATGTAGTCCCCTCACATTCCCTTCTGGTTCTCGGACAACTGGGGAGTCCCCTTCCCCTCTGTCAACCCCTTTGGATCAGACCCCCAAGCAGCTTCACCTCCATCCCTGCCCCATTACACAGGAGTGTCTGTGTTTGGAAGAAGCAAACCTCTCCCAGCCTGTGCTGACCCACATCTGCACCCTGAGAAGTGACACCATATATAGGCACTGGCAGAAGGCAAAGAGCCATTCCTGGTTTCTGCTGAGATTCAAATCAGAGTCAGATGCACTCCAGGGATCTTGGGCCTCCTATCATTTTCCAGATCTGAAGATGCTTTGACCAGTTCAGGTTTTCTGATATCTCTGGACTCCAGCATGAGGAGAAGCTGACTATTACTGTCTCATATGCCAGGATAGTGCTAATGCTTATGTAGTGCATCAGTCCCATTGGGAAGTGAGACAAAATCTCCCTTCACTCTCTGGGTCTGGTGACGTTACCTTTCAGGTGGCTCAGGGGGTAACTTCTGTGCTCAGATCTTCAACAGACCCTCCGTTGTCTCAGAGACAGATGATGTGACACTGTCATATCCTTTCCTTCAGTTATATTTTTACACTGACAACCCATTCTCACCGTGTTCATGTTTTCAAAGGCAAACTTTGTTGTTCAGAGGTAAAAAAAATATTCAGTGGAGATGTCCAAGAACAAAAGGTGTTGATTCCCAATCAGCTCTAGGGCTCAGTCGCAGATGGTTTGGGTCTGATTGCTTCAATTCTGGGCTTCAGGTTGCAAAAACAGAATGAGGAGATAAATGGCAGTCTACATAGAGGCAATAAACCATCAATATATAAAAATAAAAGCAGTTCCATTTATAGTGATATGATTATGCAATTCTTAAGGAAGTATTTTGGAAAAATTGAAAGCCTTGTATATGGAAAACTACAAAGCATCGTAAGAGAAATTAGAGAAAACTGGGATGAATGAATAGATATTCCTTGCTTGTGGATCAATATGCTGAATTGGGTTAAGGTAAGAATTCTTTCTTTTCTTTTAAGTTTGTTTGTTTTTCAGAGAGAGAGAGAGAGAAAGAAAGAAAGAGGGAAAGAGAGAGAGAAACCCAAGCAGACTCTGCACTGTCAGCACAGAACCCTCTGATGGGCTCGATGCCATGAACCGTGAGACCATAACGTGTGCAGAAATCATGAATAGTACGCTGTGCCACCCTGGTGCCCCAGAAATCATTCTTTCTAAAATTGTCATTCAGTAGCTGGTGTCAATAGCACCCTAGTACAAAACAGACAAAAAATGGAATATGTCACGCAAATAACAAGAAAACTATTTCAAAGAAAATATTAAAAAAACAGTATTCAGTTATATACATGTATCACAAGAAATACACACAATGATGAAATGGGGTGTATTGTGGGGATGCAAGGCCAGTTTTATATTAAAAAATCAGTCAATGTAATCTCCAATATTAACAGGCTAAATAAGAAAAAACCCTGGGGCACCAATTTGGCTCAGTTAAGCATAGGACTCTTGATTTCAGCTCAGGTCATGATCTCAGGGTTCCTGAGGTCAATGCTCCATGGGGCTCCACGCTGACAACATGGAACCTGCTTGAGATCCTTTCTCTCCTCTTCTCTCTCCCCCTCCCCAGCTCAAGCTATCATTCTCTCTCTAAATAAATAAATGAATACACTGAATTTTAAAAATTATTTTAAAAAAACCTGGTCTTATCAATCAATACAGAAAGAGCATTTCACACAATGCAAAACCTATTCATGACAAAGAATGAGAATGATTGAATGAATGAATGAATGAATGAAAAAGACAACATTTCTCAGAGAATGAAAATAGAAGAGCACATCCTCAGCTTGATAAAGAAAATGATGAAACACCACAGCTAACACACACTGAAGTAAAGCTCTGAAAGCTTTTCCCCCAGGGTGGCAACCAAGGTCATCATGTCCAGTCTCAACACTGCTGTTAGCCATAGGGCTGGATGTGCCTGACCAAACCATAAGGCAAGTCAAACAATGAGAGGCATACAGACTAAGGAGAACAAGAGCCAATTGTCCCTATTCTCAGGCCAGAGGATGATATATGGGAAAAATACAAAGGGACCTATGAATATGTATGCAAATATATGAATTCAAAGGGTAATAAGCAATTTCGGGAAGGTAGCAGAGCACAAGATCAATGTAGAAAGATCATTTAGTTGCGTCTGTATGAGCAATAAACTTGTGAAAAACAATGTAAGAATAACACTTCAAACCACTCCATGATGAAGTATTTGGGTGAATATTTAACAAAACATGTACAGGACATGGATGCTGAAATCTCGACAATGCTGGGAAATGTGATCAAAGGGGATCCAAAACCGTGGAGGGATATGTGGTGTTTAAGGATTAGAAGAGTCGGGGTGCCTGGGTGGCTCAGTCGGTAAAGCGGCCGACTTCGGCTCAGGTCATGATCTCTCGGTCCGTGAGTTCAAGCCCCGCGTCGGGCTCTGTGCTGACAGCTCAGAGCCTGGAGCCTGTTTCAGATGCTGTGTCTCCCTCTCTCCGTTCATGCTCTGTCTCTCTCTGTCTCAAAAATAAATAAACGTTTAAAAAAAATTAAAAAAAAAGGATTAGAAGAGTCAATATAGTAGAGATGACAATTCTTTCCAACTTGTAGAGAAGTGTAATTCAATTCCTATCACAAGACAGAGTGGTGTGGATGGAAGGTAGACACAGTGGCCAATGTAACAGAACAGAAAACTCAGAACCAAACTCACAAAAGCATGGATAAGAAATACTTATGGATACTTATGGATAAGAAAACCTTATTGACAAGGTTGCAGAAGGCTTTCAGAGGAGGAAGGATGGCCTTTGAACAAATGTCCACAGAACCACTGGATATCCATCGAGAGAAATGAATCTCACCGAAAACTCTGACCTCATAAAAAAATTCACTAAAAGGCTTATTGACATACTGTAAAGTATACAGTTGTAAACATAAAAATGGAAAAAGTCATCAGGCTCTAGGGTTTGTATAAACATGTTTAGATAAGACCCCATTAGCACAAGCCATAAAAAAACTGATACATTGGACTTCATCAAAGATAAATTCATTGTTTTCCCTTTCCTTGATAAATCACTTAGCCAATAAATGAGCTAAAAAATCGCAGATTAAAACAAAACCCAATTTATTGGACACTCGTTGGCATCCATCGCTACAATGCATAGGAGCCGAAAAACATTCCCAAGGTTTACAGATGCTACCTCGCACACCAGTGCAGGGAAATGATGTCTGCAGTATCTTCTGCCAGATGTCAACAACTTACCACTAACGGGAGGTAATGTTTGCAACTCACAGAGACCAGGACTCCTTCTGAGCATGAAAAACACTGCAGTCATCAAGGGCAGTATTATGGGATCACGTTGGCCATGATTCAGCTCAAGGATGTGTGAACAAAAGGAGCTGAGGAAGCCAGCTGGGCTCTCAGGGCTGTTGGACACAGTGAGTATGTGCCTGTCAGTCAAGAGGGGGCGCTTTGGGAGTACCCTGTGGTGTCTTCACAACTGCTCAGAACCTGGGCCTGGGGACTGGGCTCGGGGCTCCCTCATGGGAAGTCGGCACGTGTGTCCCTTCTGATGTGGCAAGGTCCCCCGAGCAGGGACCTGTGCGTTGTGCATGCAGGTGCTTCTTCCCAGGGTTCTCCCCAGTGGTGAAACCAACCTCCATCGTCCCCAGGGTGTGTCCTTCATCTGGGCTGAAGCACCAGGGCTCAGGGAGGGGCTGGGCAGTCACTAGATGGACTTCATTTGCATGGACAGCTCCTCCTGTGGCAGAGGGTGGAGGAGAAAAGGAGGCCCGGGGCAGCCCAGCCCAGTGTGGGTACTAGGGTCTATGTCACCATGGCTTGGACTCTTCTACTCCTCATGCTTCTGTCTCAATGGACAGGTAGGGGCTGGCTTCAGGGACACAGGGGGATCTCAAAGGATGCTTGCCATGTTCAGCATCCTGGGACATTTTGCCTGCATTTCAGGTTCTATCACTGACGAGTGTCTGTGTTTGCAGGTTCCCTGTCCCAGCCTGTGCTGACCCAGCCGTCCTCCCTGTCTGCATCTCCGGGAACAACAGCCAGACTCACCTGCACCCTGAGCAGTGGCTACAACGTTGGCGGCTACCACATATACTGGTACCAGCAGAAACAAGGGACCTCTCCCCAGTATCTACTGAGGTTCTACTCAGACTCAAATAAGCACCAGGGCCCTGGGGTCCCCAGCCGCTTCTCTGGGTCCAAAGATGCCTCGGCCAATGCAGGGCTTCTGCTCATCTCTGGGCCGCAGCCTGAGGACGAAGCTGACTATTACTGTGCTATATATCATGGCAGTGGGAGCAGCTCTGGTTACTCACAGTGTCTCAGATAACAAGGAAGTGAGACCAAAACCCCTGGGTCCACAGACCTTGCCTCCGAGCCTCTTTTATTGAGAAGCTTCTGTGGAGGCTCCTGTAGGGGAGAGTCCTCTATGGTGAGACCTGTCCTTGAGGAGTTTGAAGTGACACACAAGAAATTTAATAGAGAACATATGGGAATCAACAGAGACCTAGAAAGTCAAAAGACATGCAGACAAAATGAGATCTATGTTTTTCTGAATTACATGGAAGGAGGTAGGGGTCTAGTATTCAATGCAAAGAAATGCACATCACAGACTGAAGAAGAATAGAGTAGATGTTGGGAAAACAATGTGTGCAGGGCCCCTGGGAAATGATGGGACACAGAGGACTGTGACCAAACAGGCCTTGCTGGCTGCCCCTCCCCCCCCAGGGTCTCCCCCACCATGTCCATATCTCGTGCAGTTGTCTGTGGTGCCAGCTGGCTTCCCAGAGCAGGTGCTCGCACTGAATTTTTTAGTCAGTTGAAGAGACATGAAGAGCTTTTCCTGTGTGTGTGGACCTTGACTGCTTTTTAACTCAAAATAATCTTCATCCCAGGGAGCCTGGGTGGCTCAGTCATTGTCTATCTGTTCGGGTCATGGTCTCCCTGTTCGTGGGATCGAGCCCTGCATGGGGCTTTGTGCTGACAGCTCAGAGGCTGGAAGCTGCTTCAGATTCTGTGTTTCCCTCTCTCTCTGCCCCTCCCCCACTCATGCTCTGTTGCTCTCTGTCTCAAAAGTAAATAAACACACGAACATTTTTAAAAAATAATAAATAAAAAAACTTCATGCCCAGTGGCTCATTGAGGGGAGGCCCACCCTTGTGTCCTGCAGTTCCAGTAAGAATTTGCTATGGCCGAGGTCAAAGTTTGCTGTCTGCGCGCTTCTCTTGGATTTTGACGGTTCCCTGTCTCACCCGTGGGTCTTTCTTCCATGTTGAGTTCATTTTTGATTATGGTGTAAGAAAGTGGTGCAGTCGTTCTTCTGCACGTTGCTGTCCAATTTACTCCACACCATTTGTTGAAGACACTGTCTTCTTCCCATTGGATGTTCTTTCCTGCTTTGTCCAGCATGAGCTAGTGTATAGTGTCCTGGACTTGACACTTTCCAGGTTCCTCTGTCTCCCCAGGAGTCATTGTCAACCTGTGCTCACCCAGCATCCATCAGCGTCACAATCGAGGAAACAGAATCCCCATGAGCAGGAAACCCAGTAACAGCGAGTGTCACTGGAGTCCCATCAGCAGGGCAGGACTTGCTTTGAACACCTGCTCTCCTAGGATGAGGCTGATGCTCAGGGATCCGTGGGTGAGTCTCTGTCCCCATGGGCGGTTGAGCCCCAACCATGTCTGGGCTCCAGGTAGCACCTGAAGCTGATCAGCGCATTGATTCTGGGACAGCAGCCTCAGTGTTGCTCCCTTGGAGCTCAAGGCCCACAGGGACCCGAGGCACACTCTGCATCCTCTCAGGGCTGGACTGTCACCCCCAGACACTCCAGTGACGCTTCCAGCCAGGATAGGCCTCTGCTGAAACGTCTGTCTCAAGTCAGGGCTACAGGGCCTGTGACCTCAGAGACACAGTGCCCCTTATCCCCACCTCAGCTGGCGTCAATATGGGATCTTTGAAAGAATTTTCTGGGTCAAATTGGCCTTAGCTAGTGGAATCATTCTTCTAATCAGCGGTGGCTGACTGGGCAATTTTTCTATCCTGAACATGGTGAACACAAGACACAGTGACTATTGCTTTACCCATCCTGAGAGGAGTCTGACCCCTTATCGTTCCATGCAGCAAACTCTGTGTTTGTTCATTCCACCAGCGAGATCAGTGTGAAGTTCAATGGAACAGGCTCCTCATGGTGTTTCCCAGGGCACCATGTTGGGCTTTCCTACTTTACCTGTTAGACCAGCCCTAATATGCAGAATTGTTATTAAAATAATAATAATAACAAAAATGAATCAAGTGATTTAAGCAAGGTATTAGCCCCTATTCAACCAAGAACTAAATGTCACGTATTTTCCATTATGTTTTCATGCATTTGGCAACCACTATTTTAAATCATATTCTGTCTGCAATAAACATGGGCCCGGGGAAACACACTTGCGATTGAACCTGTACCTTCCCATTGAAACTGTCACTGAGTTTAAATCACTCTTTCGGAGCTGAGTTTTTGGAAAAAATGACACACATTCATTTTAAGGCAACAGTTGTCTAATAGGTGATTAACACATAAAGTCTGCAAGGAGATCCCTGTCAGAACACCTGCAGCTGTCACTCCTTCCCTCCTACAACTCCCTGCAGGTTTGCCCTTTGTGCTCTGAGGTCAATGCCACACACAGCCTCACTTGGCAGGGCTCTTGCAGAGTTGGGTCTATGTGCTTGCAGAACAGATAATAGGAGGGAATCCGTGCCCACAGTGTGGGGAGGACTGTTTCTAAGCTGGTGGAAATGGTGACAGATGACTGAGTTTTTTAGGGCTTAACCCTTCTAGGAACAAACGAGGGCTTCTACACAACCCGGAAAGGAGTGCTCCCCAAGTCCTCAGGGCTGTGTGAACACGAGTGGAAGGGGAGTTCCGGAAACCAGGGAGGAATCCCATAAGAGGAACGGCCAGCCTCCTGGACAGAAGGGAACACCTGTCCATGGAGACCTGTCACTGTTCTGAACTTGATCATGATCTCAAAGGAGTGTATCCCAGAGATACCAGCTAAGTCTTGACCCATGAACGAGCAAGGGAGCAGTGGGGAGGCTGGAGCTGTCTCTCTGATGGGCTCTGGTCACCATGTCACACAATGGTGTGTCTGTGACTGGACACTAGGGGTCACTCAGGGCCTGGTTCTGAGGGGTCAGGGTTATTGACTCTTGGGATCTGCCACCTGGCACTGCCTTTGCCTTCTGCTCAGGGCTCCCATCTGGGACCTCCCCACCCCCTGGCCCCACACAGCCCCTGCCCTGCCCACCCCTGACCTCCTCAGGATGAGGGACCAACCGGGGCCTGTGAAGGGTCAGAGAGCTGGGGGTCTCATGCATGGATGGGCCCTCCCTCTCTCAGAGGATGAAGAGGGGAAGGAGGGGTTAGGGAAGATCTGCTCAGCTGTGGGGTCACACAGGGCAGGAAAGGTGATTACTTCCATCATGGCCTGGTTCTCTCTCCTCCTCATCTTACTTGCTCGCTGCACAGGTGACTGGATGCAGAGACAGGGGAAGGGGCCCTGCTTCCTCCTCTTGTCTCTAGACCCCAGCCTCATCCTCTCTGTCTCTTCTTCTTCCAGGGTCCTTGGCCCAGTCTGTGCTGATTCAGCCATCTTCAGTGTCTAGGTCCCTGGGCCACTCACCATTTCCTGCACTGGAAGCCCAGCCAACATTGGGGCCAGTTATTGTGTGTTTTGGTACCAACAGCTCCCAGGAATGACCCCTAAAGCCATTCTCCATGAGCACACTTGGCCTGTGGGGGTTCCAGACCGGTTCTCTGGCTCTGGGTCTGGCAACACAGGCTCCTTGACCATCACTGGGCTCCAGGCAGACGACGAGGCTGATGATCACGGCTCAGTGTGGGACAAGAAACTCATTGCTTATGCAATGCCCAGTCCTTTGGGGAAGTGAGACAAAAATCTGCTGTTTCCCCAGCAACGGGGGTCCTCTTGCAGCCTCCCCTCTTGGCCGAGTCAGCTGCTTCCTTCTTTTGGTGTAAACTGTAGTCTGAGAACAATTTCAAGGAACTTTGGTTACCAAATCATCCATGTTCTGTTAACTTCAGGTCCCCAAGCCTGTCCTCGGCAGGAATACATTGTAGGAGATTCTCCTTCCGAGGAGAAATTCCTGGGTGTCAGGGGCCAGCTGTCCTGGGGACAGAGTCTGTGACAGGTCAGGACAGAGCCAGGAACAAAGAGTCCAGGTGTGTCTGAGTGTTGATACAGTGCTGCCCAGATAATGTGCATCCATAGCACTTCCTGAACACCTAGTGTGTGCCACAAATGACTCTAGGGATGTGGAACCCATGTGGACGTGACAGGAAGGGTCCCCATGTTCAGGGAGTTGACAGTGTCTGGGAGAAGAGAGAGGACACAGAACCTAAACGTGTTGTAAAGGAAGGTTGTGTCCCAGGATCTTGAGGAGGGGTGAGGTCTTTGAGGTTAGAGCTGGAGTACTGTAGAGTTTGATAGGGAACCCCAGACCCGATGCCCAGAAATGACATCCCAGTTGTGCACAGATAAGGAAGGATTAGCAGGGGAGCAAGAAGGTGTGACTTGGCAGGGGCAGTGGACTGAGCCATAGTCAGGTTTGGGGCTCCGGATGAGAGGTGGAGGGTTGGGGAAGGTCAGGGGCCTCAGGACGGGAAGGAATCAGGGGCTGAAGATGGTGAGGGGAAAGAGAGGAAGAACATGAAGACTGCCTCTGTGTGAGCTGCTGTGGAGTTACATCAGCTTTCTCTGAAGTTGTTCAGATTTACTTTGCACGAATCCTGGGAAAAGGGCAGTGTTAGTCCAGCTCAGTTGGTGGGACAAAAGTCAAAATGTTAGGTTTGAGACTAATAGCCAGACTTTGTAAGAAGCTATGGAAATCAGGTTCTAGTCCAGGTTTTAATGAACAGGGTTAGAATCAAGTATTTACCCATGTGTTTATCGAAAACATTTTTTTCCTCTACAACCACCCTTGTTTTTACTCCTTACAGCCAAATGGACATTCATTTGTTTGCAAAATAAGTGTGGTTTCAAAAAGAACTTGGTGTGATTATTATTTACCTAACTACAGCAAAATAACTGTTGACCGTATACACTCTTTAAAACCTGCTTTGCTGGGACTTTTATAAGAAAGCTCTACGGTGAACATTTAGCAGCCCCTGCAGGTCAAAAGTCCAGCCAAACTGGTGCCAAAAACCTGCCATCAGACTTAGCCTGCAACGCCTACAGAAGTGGGTAATTTCTCTGTGCTCAGGGTCCCAGTATATCCCAACTTTCCTGAACCTTCCAGAAAATGTCCTGCTTGACGCACTGGAAGAGTTGTTGGGAACTCTGTAAGCAGGTGGCAGGCTGATACTTCCAAGAAGCTGCATTGTATCCATAAAGTCAATGTTAGGACAAAATTACTTTTCTTCTCCTTCAACACAAAATGTATTCCCCTTCTTCATACTTTTTCCCCCCAAAACCACATGTCTTACTTTCCTGGAACACATAGTCGTTTTCCTTATTATTGTTAGTAGTCTAAATTATATTTGTTAGAATTCCTAACTCTAGATACCTCAGTTTTCTAGTGAAAATTAAATAGGAAGCAACTGTGAACTGTTTGCTATGCCAGTATTCTTTATATTAGCAACTTTATGAGTACATTTCACAATTTCTAGAAACATAATAAAATATTTAAATAAAGAACAACCCAAGTTTACTAATGGGCCCATATTTATCTTTATAGTTTTTCTGTACTAAGACAAAAGTAGATAAAGACATGGTTAGTATGAATGTTTTATTATTTTATCGTATTTACCTTGCAAAACAAATAAAGAACTACAATTGTTAGGAAGCTATACTCTCCGTAGCAATTGGTAGATTACATGCAATCCCTATCAAATGTCCAAATGTCTATTTTGCACTCTAAGAAAAGATGATCTTAAAATTTCTGTGGAATTGCAGGGACTCAGAACATGCAAAAAATCCTGAAGAAGAACACATTTTCAGGACTGACAACTCTAGATTTCAAAACTCACTGGGGCACCTGGGTGGCTCGGTTGGTTGGGCGTCCAACTTCTACTCAGGTCATGTTCTCACAGCTGGTGGTTTGAGCCCCGCATTGGGCTCTGTGCTGAAAGCTCGGAGCCTGGAGCCTGCTTCGGATTCTGTGTCTCCCTCTCTTTCTGCTCCTCCTCAGCTCACACTCTGTGTCCATCTGTCTCTCTCTCAAAAATATATAAACATTAAAAAAAATTTTTTTTAGATTTCAAAAGTCACAAAACTAACTTACGAAGCTACAGTCAAGACCAATGTGGTACCGGCCTATGGACAGACATAGAGATAAATTAAACATATCCCAGAGGCCATAAAGAAATCATTCATCTATGGTCAATTGATTTTCAAAAGGGTTCTCAGAGAATGTAGTCTGAAAAAAAGGTCACTCCAACCAATGGTGCTGGACCAACTAGATATCCACACACAAAAGTATGAAGTTAGACCCTTACCACATACTATAAACAAAAATGGATGTAAAATGGATCAAAGATCTAAATTTTAGAGCTAAAACTATAAAGATTATAGAAGAAAGCAAGAGGGAAATCCCCATGATTTTTGAGCTTGGGAAGAGATTCTTCACGTAGGATATCATAAGAAACACCAAAAAAAAGGGGGGGGGGTGGTGATCATCAATTGGGCTTCTCAAAAGTTACTATTTTTGTACACCCAAAGATACTATCAAGAAAGAAAATGCAACCCTAAGTACAACCCCATCTCCCAGAGGCCACTGAAGGAGATAAGAAATGCCTGGGACAGCCCAGCTCCAGCCATGGGTTCTCAGTAGGACTGTGACCACCATGGTGTAACCTCTTCTCCTGTGTTCTCTCCTTACTGCACAGGTAAGGACGGTCCTCGGTGACCCAAAGCAGCCTCTGAGCCTATGTCCACACCTTTGGATCAGACCTCCAAGCAGCTTCACCTCCATCCCTGCCCCATCACCCATGAGTGTCTGTGTTTGCAAGTTCTTTCTGCTAGCCCGTGCTGGCTCAGACACCCTCCTTGTCCACATCTCTGAAGAATCTAATAGACTCATTTTCACCCTGAGATGTGACATCATTGTTGTTTTAAGAAATATGCATAATGGTGCCAGTAGAAGCCATGGAACCCTCGGCGGTATCTCCTGCGATTCAAGGCAGGGTCAAATACCACACCAGAGATCCCAGTGCCCTGTCGTTTTCTGGATCCAAAGATGTTTTGACCAATCCATATGTTCTGACATCTCTGGGATCCAGTGTGCAAGGAAGTGACTCTTAGTGTCATATATGCCAAGATAGTACCAATGCTTACACAGTACTTTAGATCCATAGGGAAGTGAGAGAAAATCTCCCTCCACTCTCCAGACCTGGTGGCATCCCCTGTCAAGAGGTTCCAGGAGTGACTTTTGTTGTCAGATCTTCCAAAATATTATTTGTTGTCTGGGAATAAGATGATCTGAGAGTGCCATATCCCTTCCTTCAGTTATGTCTTCAGATTGATTTTTGTCTGTCCTGTGTTCATATTTTCAAAGGCAAAACTAGCTTGTTCAGAGTTACAAATGACTCAGTGGAGGAGAGCCTGGCTGTCTCAGTGGTTAGAGCATGCAACTCTTGACCTTGGGTTCGTGAGTTCAAGCCCCACTTTAGGTACAGACGTTACTTAAAAATAAGCTGTTGAGGGTCAACTGGGTGGCTCAGTTGGTTGAGTGTCCAACTCTTTGATTTCAGCTCAGGTCATGATCCCAGGGTGTTGGGATCGAGTCCTGTGTCAGACTCCACACTCACTTTCTCCCTTTTTGCTGACATAGAGCTCTTGCTGAGCTCCTGAATTCCCTGGTGCTGGGCAGTGCCTCCCCAATGGGTAGATCTGAACAGATCCCTTAACAAGGAAGATAGACAAAATGACTATTACACATGCAAAGTGATTTCCAACTTCATATGTCATTGTGGTACTACAAATTGAACAATGATGTACCAGAGGCCTCCCATGACTATGGCTAAAGTTCAATACAGTGACAGCACCAATACTACCGAGGATGTGGGGCAGCAGGAACGCTCATTCACTGCTGGTGGGAGTGCGAAAAGCCCCATCACTTGGGAAGATTCCTTGGCAGTGTTTTCTACGGCAAACAAAGCCTTAACGATATAATGCAAAAAGAAGAGTCCTACAGCTGACTCTAAATGAGGTTCTTGTGTGCAAACGAGAATATGCACCTAAATGTTTGTTGCTGTCTTATTTATGATTGCCAAGACTCGAAAGTGATCAACGCACCCTTAGAATGGGTAAACAGTATCTGTATGTCCACACATGGAATAGGACCAGGAGAAAGACATGAGTTATCAGGCCACAAAACACATGGGTGAAACTTCCATGCATATGTGTTAGTATCAGAATCCACTGTGAAGAGTCTGCAACAGTGAGCAGGGGGGATGAGGGGCAGGGACCCAGGCCCCAGCTCCAGGCCCTGGGTCACTGTGCATCCCGTGTCCACCAGACGGCACTGGTGCTCCCCCAATCCCTCAGCTGGCAGGTTCCCTCTCCTTGTGTCTAGCAGGTGCTCTTGACGATTTGCACAGACAGGATTGCAAGTCTCCCAGAACACGGAGGTGAGGTCGCAAGATGGCCTTGCAGTGGTCCCTGCTGCATGCCCAGCCCTGCTCTGTCCCCACACCTGCAGCACCCTCATCAGGGTTTGCTGTGTCTTGTCTCCCCTGCTCTGGAGGGACCCGGCATGCCCTCATTACATGTCCTCCTGTGTGAGTGTGTGTCCCTTAGGTGAGCTCCTGTCCACATCCAGCACCCAGAGCCAGCATGCATCGTCTGATCTGTACCATTGGGACAGATGGTTTCTATTCCCTCTTCCGTGTGTCTTGTCCTCAGCTCCATAGTGGTTCACAGGTTGTACTGAGTTAGGACTGCATGTGTCCCTCTCATCAGACCCCATCCATGGACGATACCTGATGTACAGCAAGACCTTTCTCTTTCCCTGGAGGGTCACTCTCAGGTGGTGGAAACACAGGCACCAGGGAAGCCTGCACTGGGAAAGGAGAGGTTCACCCAGACACCAGCAGGGGGCACGGTGACAAGGTCTGGGGCTTTCTGCAGGATGGGGGCTCCCTGCTGAATAGCCCTCCAGGACAGAAAGCCCCAGGACTGGATCCCTTGTTTCCAGTGGGGACAGGGCAGGTGTGTCCTCTCTGTTCCTGGAGGAGTCCCTGAACCTGGGCCTGTATGTGGTCCCAGCAGCTGCTTCTTCCAGGCCCACCCAGGGGGAAACTAGTGCATCACACAGTCTTCCTGTTAGCGGGCTGCAGGCCTCTAAGTGCACAGGAGCGAGCAGCAGGGGTGGGTCCCATTTGCATGAGCAGCCCCTCCTTTTGAGCTCTGTGGACTGGGGATAAGAGAGGCCCAGGGCAGCCCAGCCCCGGCTCTGTGGTCTAGGAAGGGCGTGTGTCACCATGGCCTGGATCCCCGTCCTCCTCGTGCTCCTCTGCCACTGCACAGGTAGGGACAGGACCCAGTGTCCCAGGGTGGGCCTGCAGCCAGAGTGAAACCCCTGTGGCTCAGCTCCCTAATCCCATGTGCGCTGTTCCTTCTCTTCCCTCTGCTGTGTCTGTGTTTGCAGGTTCCCTGTCCCAGCCTGTCGTGACTCAGCCAGCCTCCCTCTCTGCATCTCTGGGAACAACAGCCAGACTCACCTGCACTCTGAGCAGGGACATCAATGTTGGAAGCTATAACATATACTGGTTCCAGCAGATGGCAGGGAGCCCTCCCCGGTATCTCCTGTACTACTACTCAGACTCCAGTACACAGTTGGGACCTGGGGTCCCCAGCCGCTTCTCCGGATCCAAAGATGCCTCGGCCAATGCAGGGCTTCTGCTCATCTCTGGGCTGCAGCCTGAGGACGAGGCTGACTATTACTGTGCAATCTGGCCCAGTAGTGCTAGTCACAGTGATACAGACACATGGGGAAGTGGGACAAATACCCAGTCTGCTTAGGCCACTGTAGTCTGAGTCTCTCAAGTCTAATGTAAATTGAATGCACAGTTACTATACTTGGGTGTAGCTACTGGATCTGACTGCCCTTCTTCCCAGTTTCCTATCAAACCTGTGTGAACTCTCTGGAAAATAGGAAAACAAAGAAAGACAAAGAATAACAATAATAAAGCAAACCAAAGACAACAAAAAAGTGATAATGATGCAGAAATTTCGCCTTGTGATTCACATGTAAAAATTAGAGCCTGTGGATTTCGCTTTTTTTTTCTTCACAAGGGTACATCAACTTGCCTTAGATTTCTGGTCAGAGTCTACAGACCATCCCCCAGGCAGACAGTCCTCCACTGCATGGCCTATGTTCCTCTAGGAGTCAGAGCAGAGGCCCTCCCTTCCCTCCCGGCTCCTGTCCTCAGGCTGACTGAGTAGCTCTGTGTCCCAGCGTGGAGACACTACGGAATCACAGACACAGAGCTGGCCTGGCCCACTGGCTGGGTACCTGCCCCTCATTTGTGATGTCGGGAGAGGGTGACTGCCCCTGGGAGAACCTGTGTGTGCAAGTCAGCAAATTTCTCCGTGGGGCTTGTGAGGGAAAGGGGGGAGTGCCACCATTGCAGCAAAATTCTCAGTCGGCTTGGGAGATTTCACAGTCGTGAGGTTCCTACAGCTGACACCATCAGGGCCCACGGGCAGCCTTGTGGCTGGTTTCTGGAGCCCAGAAGAACGGACTGTGTCCTCCTCTCCTCTCCTGCCACATCGGGGTTGTCCATGATCCATGCAGTAGAGGGGCTGCGGGGCACCATGTTGCATAAAGGAAGTCGATCCACTGAGCCTTTCCAGGAGAAAGTCTTGTCATTTGTGACAACATGGATGAACCTGTGGGACATGACCCTGAGAGAAATAAGGCCTACACAGAAAGGCAAATGCTTTTTTATCTCATTTATGTGTGGAACCTACAGGAAAAAGATAATAAAATCCCTGTCAATTTTTAGTGATGAGGATGAGTTAGAATAGGGTAACACATATAAAGATGGGAAAGAGATTGGTGTGAGTGCAACTTCCTTAACATAAGTTGGATTTTTATCTAGTAATTTTTAATTATGAAAATACACACAACAGGAAATTTACTCTTTTCATCACTTTCTTGTGCAATTCAGAGATATGAAATATATTCGCCATGTTGGGTGACCATCACGACTCTCCATTTCTCAAAGCTTTTTATCATCCCAAACAGTAACTGTGCACCCAGGAAGGGAATGGGTCAGCTGGGTGTACAGAGAAGCCAGAGCCCCAGGAGCCCATGCCAATGCAGGAAGCAGCAGAGGGCACAGAGCAGCTCCCATGGGGCTCTTTGCGGATGTGGCCTGACCCAGGTGGGATCGTTCGTTAGGCTGTGCTTCTTACCCCAGAATGACCACGTGGGTGCACGCTGCAGCCCATGGCACGGGGATCCGTGTGCCCACTGAAGGGGGTCCAGAAACTCCACTTTTATTTCCCAAAGTGTGTCAGGGAACATCCGTGAGACCTGAGTTACTCCTATGAGGCATCTGCTATATGATTCATGCTTATTCTTGTCTGAATTCCCTGCAAAATCCATGTGTGCTCTCCTCCAGAGACTGAGGAAAGGCCTCATTTTCAGTCTACATTCTCTGTGCTTGTCAAGGGGAACTTGCACTTATTTCTGGTCTTTTTATTTATATTATTTGGGTACTTTCAGCTTTATTTATTTATTTTAAGAGAGAGAGAGGGAGGAAGGAGCAGAGAGAGAGGGAGAGAGAATCCCAAGCAGGCTCAGAAATCGGCTCAGAGCTCAATTATAGAAGTTGAGGTCATGACCTGAAATGAAATCAAGAGTCTGACACCCAACCGACTGAGCCACCCTATTTCTGGCCTTTTGAATCTGGAGCATTGATATATGTGTCTCTTTTGGGGCTGATACCATACCAATTATAGGTAATGTAGAAAATTCAAAGTTTGATAGATGATAGAGAGATAGAATATACTCACGTGATCTATAGCCATGCACCATCATTGATCTACCTCATCGAGGTCAGTGCAGAGGGTAATGGGGACTGGCCCGCCAGAATGGGAAGTGAGATGAGAAGACTGGGCTGTCCCCTCAGGGCTCCCGAAAAAGGCTGTTGAGGGGCGTGCATGCTCTCCAATCTTGACTCACTGGGCGGAAACATCATCCCCGAGCTGTCGATGACTCTTGGCCCCAACAACACAAGTCTCTAAGTAGTGGGAGGAGCCCAGGGTGATTCATGCTGAGGAGGCCCTGTGTCTGCAGCAAGGACTGAGGTGTGGTGGCACCTGCAGCACAGGAAGAAGCCCTGAGGGAGGAGAAGATCTGGCCCTGTGTGGGGGTGGACAGTATGCCAGGCAGACTGAAGTCCTTACTGCCCTGGTCACTCTCTCACAGCTCCAGGATGTCCCTTCCAGTCATGGGTGCAGCTGGACACTGAGACAGCAGGGGGCGCTGTGGGCCTGTTCCTGAGGGGTGTGTGTGGGGGCAGGGGTCCCAGCTGAGCACCCAGGCCTGGAGCCCTGCCTTGTGCCCTCTACCAAATTGCGCCTAGAGGAGTTTCCTTAGGCCCACCCACCCCACACTCAGCTGTCACCACATTCAGTCCCAGGGGAGGGAGAGATTTGCATGAAGGCTTCCTCTCTCTCTTCCAGGAAGGGAGAGGATAAGAGAGGCTTTGTGCAGGTCTCTCCCTTGAGGGCTCAGGACCACAGCCTGGGGTATCTCCACCCTGGCCTGGACCCCTCCCCTCCTCACCTTCCTTGCTCTCTGCTCAGGTTACTGGCTGTGGAAAGCGGAAGAATTGCTTTCGGGGGACCCCTAAGTTGCTTGTTTCCCCCATTTTGGGAACACACTGTGAGTAATAACCTGACACTGACCTGTGTCTCCACTGCTGTGTTGCTGGGTCCTGGACACTGTCTGTGTTGACACAGGAAGCCTCTTCATCAGGGTCTGTGGGCTAGAAGGTCACCCTCACCTGTACTGGAATCAGCAACAATGTTGGGTCGTATTATGTGGGCTGGTACCCACAGATTCCCCACCGTGTCCCCAAAACTCAGATGCTCAGAAGTACCGGGCCCTCCGGGATCCCAGCTGGGTTCTCGAGAACAGGGCCTCTCTGATCATCTCGGGCCTGCGGCCTGAGGACCAGGCTGCTCATTACTGACACAGTGCTCTAAGCCTGTGGGCAAATGATACAGCAACGTGCCCCAGTTTCCCATGGTCACTGCCAGTGACAAATAAACAGGGAGACCGAGGACACCCCGGAGGGTCTGGGGGTCTGACTCTCTGAGCACAGAACAACTATGAAGAGTCAGTGACAGTAGCTTCACCTCATGTTGTTTTCTTCTAAAAATAAGACAAATCTCTTAAGATAATTTACAGGCATAAAGTGCAGTCATTTAAATGGTATGATTCAGTGGTCTGTAGTATGTTTCCTGAGTTTGGCGAACATCATCAGGATCAAACTGACGACATTTCCATCACCTGCAGAAAAAATCCCTGACCCCCCAGCAATGAGTCCATGGCCCCCCTGCATCAGCCCTTTGGAGCCAAAAATTCCTTTCTGTCTGCAGTGATTTTCCTGTTGTGCACATTTCACAGGTGCCGAATCACAGACCACCTGCCCCCGGAAGCGCACCTTTCAGTGGCATCAGCGTGTGCATTGTCCTAGGAACATCACAGGCACCATATTTAAATACAGGGAATGTTTCATCGTTTCCTCTAGAGACGGGTTCATCTTGTGCAGGGGACACGCGGATCTATCTAGATGGCTGCAATTTTAATAGAGACTGTCGAAATAACATAATTATTTTCCATGATGGTGTGTAATCACAGATTCTTTTTTAAAAGTTTATTTTCCGATGGCTATTGTCCCCCATTGTCATTTTTTATTTTCTACATTTCTGCATACTGCAGTTTTGTTCAATAATTTAGCCGGTGTTGTTTATTATTATGAAAAATAATATTATGTGTTACAGTCCATATTTCAAGTTTTTGTCTCATACCTTTTTCCTTTCCTTGTGGTGGGGAGGTGGGCTCTGTGGCCTTTCTCTTTTTCCCATTCCCTCATGCCCGGCAGACTCTACATGTCACCTCCGCCCTCTTTTTCCTTCGTGAGATGTTTCCAGAGCATCCCTCCTGACTTAACTTTCGCACCCATCTGCCCACAGCACTGTATCTGAGACCTCCCGTTTCACTATTGCTCGCCCTGGATGCCCGTCCTGGGGTCAGGGCTTGGGTCTCTCCACTTGCTGTCCTGTGTCTTCACTCTCAGGGGCTTTTTCCAGTGATGGTGGTTCAGATCCACGGCTAGCTTTCCCCTTTTGTCACCCGCAGCCTTTTCGGGAACTGACTTCTCTTTCCACTGACGCTCATGATTTGTGGTGTGAGCCTGGGCACGAAGCCACCAGGGATTCTTAACAACAGATACCTTTAAAATTATTTCATTTTTTTCTAACTTACTTTGATATAAAGGGTGAAAATGAGCAGACAAAGATAATTTTAAGAAAACTGCTACTTAATATTTCTCTGAAATTTCTTATTAATAGACTTAAATGTCACTAAAACCACAGGTAGAGAGTAGAGAGAAGAAGACAGGTTTCCAAGTTAAGGGATGAAATATATTACTTAGAAGTGTTGGAGCTACTTTGAGTTCACTCCTTGGTGAGGTACAGGCAGAGGCTTCAGCAGATGCTGTCACCCAAAGGAAACTTTATTTGCCACAGATAAGGGGATCAGGGACAAGAATTATCAAAGCTGTGACTCCCTGAGTGGAGGCGAGTGGGTTCCTTTTCTTCAGGGTTAGGATGGATACCCAGAAAAGGGAGTTTTGTCATCTTATGCAAGAGTGGGCCTGAGGTTGTGCAGGAATATGGAGAACAGGAGCTCGTGTCCCCATCATGTGGTAGGTCAATGAAGCTTGTCCTCCTCCTAGGGCAGAGACTTAACATTATAAAGAGGCAGAGGTCCCTGGAGGACACTCCCTGGTCCATCTGCACTGGTGGAGCTGTTGCAGGAGATAAAACTGGTCTAGGCTCCCAGGCTCTGTCTGCTGTTTGCCTCTGAAATAGATGAACATTCCTGTGAAAAGAAGGGGTGTCAGTGGGGGTCCTGCTGGTGACTGTTTTACCCTCATTAACCTGTGAGGCAAGGTTTCAATCCTGCAAAAACAACTCAAGCATGTGTTTTAGGTCAAAGTTTACTTTTGTTCCTGCACTGGGACTTTTCCTCTGGTCATTGTCTCTGAAGCACTCAGGGTATTTCCTGGCCTAGTGGAGACTGGTAGGTTGGCATCCCCTTCGGTCCCCTCAAACCCTGAACTGCTGACCTTGTTGCATTTCTTTTTTCTTTTCCTCCCAGGAAAGTGCTCAGTATGGGTGCTGGGCAAGTAGAACCTGCAGGGCACAGACCACAGAAAATAGCTGGGGGCCTCAAATGAGTGCTCTTGGGGCAGGAAAGCTGTCTCCTCTTTATATACAGAGATTTTTTCCCACCTGGGGACCCCTTCAGTTCTGCTTTCAGATGGCTCAGGGTATTTAGTTTAAAAACACTGTGCTAACAAGCAGCCTTGGGCGGTTTAGTCAGTTAAATGTCTGACCTCAGCTCAAGTCATGATCTCCTAGTTTGTGATTTCAATTCCCAAGTCCACCTGTCTGCTGTCAGCAAGGAGCCTGCTTTGGATCCTTCATCCCATCTCTCTCTGCCTCAACCCTGCCCTGTCGTGCTCTCTCTCTCAAAAATAAATAAACATTAAAAAAATATGGCCCTAATAAGATAATTCAGTAAACTCATGAGAATGTATAAAATAAAGTTTGTATTAATTATTTCAATAATAATTTCAGTAATAACGAGACCTTGTTACATTCTAAAAATAACGAAAAGGATTCTTATCATATTGCGAACAATGTCAAGATGCTAATATTATTGAACAGAGAGCTGGTTCCGAATTCAGGCTCTGCTGTTTGCCACTAGAAATTCAGTCAATACTTGAGAGACAAGGGATGATGGGAAAGGAATGGGTGCTTCCTCAGGAAGCCAGCAACCTGGGGAGATGTGGACAAATGTCTCAAAGATCATGTTCTCTGTCTAGGAGAAGTCCTATACTTTCGTACGGGAAGGTGCAGGGAATCGTGGCGGCTCTCCATGGGGGAGAAGCAAGTGTTCACATAGAACGTGGCTAGTTCTATGTGGACATGAGCCTGGCAGTGCCAGATCTGTTGGCATCATTGGCAGCTGCTCCAAATGCGGTCAGGCCTTCGCCTCTGGGAAAGGTCAGTCCTTCACTCCTTCCTCAGGGAGAGTGGCCTGCAAATCGCAAGAAAGTAGGGTAGTTCTGTTGCAGATCAAGGGTCTTAGGTCAGCGCACAAAGAGTGTCTGTCCTTGAAACAACTTCCCCCGAGAGACCAGAGGGAGAGCTGTTACATTGAGATGTGTGAAATCTATATATGAAGGGAACTGTAAACTGTCCCGAAGAATGTGAAAGCATATTTGAAGTAGTGAACTGTCGAAGACTCTAAGTCTAGCGTTCTCTCTTGTCTAGCAAGAGAGGGGGACACTGGATGAAAAGCGAGAGATGGCTAATGAGCAGGAAAAGACAAGAGCCCCAAATAAGGGTCCTTGCTCTGTATTTATTAAGATCAGAAGGCTTACAGATTTGATGGGTGTGCACAAAGAGACAAGGAAATTGTGAGCATTGACTTGCGGATGTGAACAAAAAGGGTTTTTGAAGATATACAGTGTTTGGGGTTTGGGCCAATAGACAACAAAATCCTGGCACGGGGCAGATGGGCAGATGGTTGTTACCATGGTTGTTAATGGCACCCTGTCTGTTTATCTGAGCCTGCCTAAGGGCTAAGGCAGACAGGGGGAACAACCTCAGGGTTAACAAGGCACCTTTTCTTTAGTTAACCATCTCTGCTCTGGGCTGCTTTGCCTGCAGTGCAGCGGTCTGTAGCTCAATTTACCTCTTTACCTAACTTGGTCCTTTCCTCCAGTGAAAGCAGCTTTTCTGCTATAGTACTAAGTTGGAGAGTGCTTGCCCTGAATGCTTAATCTTGCTTACCTCATATACCTTTGTATGGGGAGCCTTTGTGCCTGTTCTTATTTTAGGCCTTTTCCCTTCCCTCTCTATTGTGGGGGCTCTGCACCCCTTTCTATCTGGGTGCCTGTACATCCGCCTAGTCTTGGGGTGCCAGTCTGGTTTGCCCAAATTCAGTTGTGAGCATCCTATGGCTTTATATTTCTTTATGTCGTATTAGCCCCTTGGTGTAGGCCCGGGGGACTCCTAAGCTCATCCCCCACAGTGAACATCTTCTTTTGTCGTCAAAAAGAAAACAAAACATAAGCCTGTTAACAATTAGTGGGTGACGCCATGAAACTTACATTCTAGCTTCTATTTTCCAGTGTGGAGTCTGGGTGGAAAATACTTTCTCAATTCAAGGAGATTGAAGAAGTCTGACTGTGCACTGTAGATAGGGACAGCCCTAACAATGGACTACAGCGAGGAATGTGAGAAATGAAGGATCACAGGGTGTCTGACTTGGGAGGCCCTAAAGAGAGTCTCATACATTCTCAGTGGGAACAGTCATCACGGCCATGTGCCCCTGCAGCCAGTCAGCTGGGGGACTCAGCTGGAGAGGGAGCAGTATGTGGATTTGAGGGGGTGGGTGGTCAGTGAGGCGGGTGGGACTAAACCTCGAGGGGTATGTGGGATGGATTGTGATCATGCTAATGATCACCCAGGATTTTAAGAAAGTGAGGAGGGATAGGGAGTCTAAGGAAGTGAAGAAACCAGCAGGAAAAGGGAGAGAGAAAATGCCATTTCTTCCATGTCTTAAGTATCCTCTCGCCCACCCTCATATTGGACAAGAGGGAGTGGTATCTGTCTCACCAGGCCTCCTGCCTTGTCTCCTTGACACCAGAGTAGAAGTAGAAAGAAATCAGTTGTGATAATAGCCAAAGTATTAAATGACAGCTGAGGGGCCCCTGGGTGGCTCCATCAGTTAAATATCTGACTTCGGTTCAGGTCATGATCTCATGGCTACTGAGTTCAAGTGCCATGTCGGGCTCTCTGGTGACAACTCAGAGCCTCCAGCCTGCGTCCCATTCTGTCTCCCTCTCTCTCTGCCCTTCCCCCACTTGTGTTCCGTCTCTCTGTCTCTCAAATATGTATAAACTTTTAAAAAATTAAAAAAGAAAGACCGATGAAAGAGTCTCCCTCACTCTCTCAGGTAGGATGATTCTCTTCTACTTCCTGCACAGCTCAAGACCTATTTGTGCTCATGGAAAAGAATGAATGAGTATATGAATGAGAGTGATAAAAGTTTTCAGAGAACACAATATAGAAGAGTACATCTTCAGTTTGGTAAAGAAAACTATGAAACACCTTCCTTTCGGTGAACACACACAGAGATGAAGCACTGAAAGCTTTCCCACCTCGGGTAGGGAGCAAGGCCACCATGTCCTATCTCAACACTGCTGTTCCACATAGGACTGGATGTGTCTGTCAGAACCATAAGGCAAGACAAACAATGAGAGGCATTCAGATGAAGAAGAACAAGAGACAATTGTCCCATTTCAGGTGAGAGAATGACCTACAGGAAAACTACAAAGGAACCTACAATTAGGTATGCAAATATATAAATTCAAAGAGTCATAAATAATTTTGGAAACATTTTAGAATAAAGATCAATATAGAAAGATCATATAGATGTATCCATACTAGCAATAAACAGGTGAAAATAATTAAAAAAAAACTTAAAACCACTCGATGAACTATTTAGGGGCATATTTCACAAAACAAGTACAGGCCACAGGTGCTGAAATCTGGACAATGCTGGTAAATGTAATCAAAGTGGATCTAAAACAAGGAAAGATAAGTTCCGTTCATGGATTAGAAGACTCATTATAGTAAATATGCCAGTTCTTCCCAAATTGGATAAAAGTGTGCTTGAGTTCTTATCCTAGCAAGTCAGGGTGGTATGGATAGAGGATAGACACATTGGCCAAGATAACAGAACATAAAACCCAGAAACGGACCCACAGAATGAAGGATAAACAATTTTTTTCTTTTACAAAGTTGGAGAAGCCTTTCAGAGGAGAAAGGATGGACTTTTGGACAAATGGCCACAAAACAGTTGGATATCCTGAGCGAGAAATGAATCATACTTAAAACTCACTTTATATGTATTAAAAATTACTAAAAGGATTATAGAAAAAAACTATAAACCTAAAGCTGTAAAATAAAAGGAGAAAATATTCAGGATCTAGGGTTTCTATAAAAAAGTTTAGGCAAGACACTGTCAGGATAACCCATGAAAAAACAATAAAAGAAAAACAAAAAATGACACTTGTTAAATACAACTTCATCAAATATAAATGCATTGTATTTCCTTTTCTTCTTAAGGTAGTAAGCCAAGGAAATTACCTAAAAATATAGAAGATTAACATAATACTCAATTTATTGGAAAGTAGTTGGAATCCATTGCTGTAAAGCACAGGAGTTTTCAAATATTCACGAGATAGACATATTCTCAATTGTAGGCCAGAGGAGGGACATGAGGTCTGGAATATCTTCTGCAATGAACTGGCAATTTACCATTTAATTGAGGTAAATGCCTCCACATCCTATGGACTAGGGCTTCTTTGGAGACTGAAAAATGCTACATTGAACATGGGCAGCACTATAGGGTCACATTATCCAAGAGGCAGCTCAATGATGTGTGAATAAACAGAAGTGAGGAAACCCGCTGGGCTCTCAGGGCTGTGAAAACACAGTGGGGTGTGTGCCCTTCAGCCAGGAGGGGGCGCTGTGGGACTGCCATGGTGTCCCTACACAGGGGCTCAGTGAGGACCATACACAAAAAGGAACCTGGGACTGGGGACTGGGCCTGTACTTCCTGAGGGAGACTCAGCAGCTGTGACCCTTCTGGTGTGGCAGAGTCCCCACTTAAGCAAGGACATGCATGTTGTCTCAATAGGTGCTTCCTTACAGGGGTCTCCCCAGTGGTGAAGCCAACCTCCATCGTCCCCAGTATGTGATGTGAGGTGGCAAGAGTGACAGCTGACAAAGATATTCAGTGTGGAACCCTGTAGGAATGCACACGAGGGAGGTGGGCTTCTACCCACAACCTGGAGAAACGGTGTCCCTGTGTCCTCAGTGCTGAGGGAGCTTCTGGGAAAGGAAAACTCTCAGACCAGAGAGGAAGCAAGGAAGGGGGAAGAAGTCGGCCTCCTGCACAGAACTGGCCATGTGTCAATGTGGACCCATCGCTCTGTGGCCCTGATCCTCATCTGTGTGGTTGTACAAGAGTCACCACGTCAGTGCTGCCCCATCAATAATAGCCAAGGGCGCTGTGGACAGACTCACTATGCAGAGCCAGAGGAGAGCACAGTGTGTCCTCAGGGGATCGGAGGCCACACAGGGGACACCTGGCCTGTCCCGAAGGAAGGGGATGGTGGACAGAGCAGTGGGAAGGCAGGAACTCTGATGAGATCTGCTCACCATGTCACATATGCTGTGTGTGACCACCAGGGGGTGGTCGTCACCTGCTTCTGAGGGTTGGCCATGATTAGAGCCGGGACCTGCACCTGGACAAGGCCTGTGTCCTCTGCTCAGGACTCCAAACTGTGACCTCCCCTCTCCTGGCATGGCCCCAGAGACCACCTCCCCGTCCAACCCACCTGACATCCTCAGGCAGAGGGACTTGACCCAGGGTCAGTGAAGTGTCAGAGAGCTGCTGGTCTGATTTGCATGGATGGGCCCTCCCTCTCTCAGAGGATGAAAAGGGGAAGGAAGGGATTAGAGGAGATCTGCTCAGCTGTGGATCCACAGAAGGCAGGGTCGGTGATGACCTCCACCATGGCCTGGTCCCCTCTTCTCCTCACCCTTCTCATCCACTGCACAGGTGACTAGATGAGGGAACAGAGGAAGTTGTCAAGGGAGGACACGTGGACCTTGGATTCTCCTCTGGTTTCTAGAACCCAGCATTATGCTCTCTTTGTCTCTCCCCTTCCAGGTTCCTGGGCTCAGTCTGTGCTGACTCAGCCGCCCTCAGTGTCTGGGGCCCTGGGCCAGACGGTCACCATCTCCTGCGCTGCAAGTGCCAACAACATTGGTATTGTTGGTGTGAACTGGTACCAGCAGATTCCAGGAAAGGCCCCCAAACTCCTCATCTATGCTAATAACAGACGACCCTCAAGTGTTCCTGACAGATTTTCTGGCTCCAAGTCTGGCAACACAGGCTCCTTGACCATCACTGGGCTCCAGGCTGAGGACGAGGCTGATTATTACTGCCGGCCTCTTGACATTACTCAAGGTGCTGACACAGTGCTCCAGGCCTGTGGGGAAGTGAGACAAAAATCTGCTGTTCCCACAGCAATGGGACTTCCTGTGCAGCCCTGACCTTTTGGCCAAGTCAAGTGCTTCTTTGTTTGTTTCGTACAAACTAGGGTCTGAGACACTCCACAAACCATATGTCTACAAAGTCTTTCCACATTCTTTGCAATTCCTCCCTGAAGCCTGTCTTTCGGATCAATATACTGTGTGATTTTCTCAAACTGAGCACAAATTCCTGGGTGCCAGGGGCAGGCTGCCCTGAGGACAGGGTCCATGACAGGTCACAGCAGAAACAGGAACACAAATCCAGCTCTGTCTGAGTCAGGACACATCGGGAATGTCCGCTATGTGTCCTGGTAACAAAAGCTCCCACTAATTGCCCCTAAATCCTCATCTATTATGATAGTTGGATGCATTGTGGATCCTGATTCCCTCCTTAGCTCCATGTCTAGCTCCATGCTGCTCCATGTCGCAGCAGGTGCTACCTCCCAGGGCTCCCCGGGCAGGAGTTCCACCCCCATCCTCCCCAGTGTGTGGTGTGAGCTGAGCTCCAGCACCAGGGCTCAGGGAGGGGCTGGGCAGTCACTGGATGGACCTCATTTGCATGCACAGCCCCTCCTGCGGCAGAGGGTGGAGGAGAAAGGAGGCCTGGGGCGGCCCAGCCCAGTGTGGGGACCAGGGTTCTGTCACCTTGGCCTGGGCGCTGCTCCTCCTCCTACTCCTCCTTCACTGCACAGGTAGGGACAAGCCATATGGACACAGGGTGCTCCCCACAACACCCTCCCTCTGCTCAGAATCCTGAATTTTGGTTTCCATTTCTAGCCGAATCCGCAAAGGGTGTCCGTGTTTGCCGGTTCCCTGTCCCAGCCTGTGCTCACTCAGCCACCCTCCCTCTCTGCATCTCTGGGAACAACAGCCAGACTCACCTGCACCCTGAGCAGTGGCTACAGTGTTGGCGGCTACCATATATACTGGTACCAGCAGAAACTAGGGACCTTTCCCACGTATCTACTGAGATTCTACTCAGACTCAGATAAGCACCAGGGCCCTGGGGTTTCCAGCCGCTTCTCTGGGTCCAAAGATGCCTCGGCCAATGCAGGGCTTCTGCTCCTCTCTGGGCCGTAGCCTGAGGACGAGGCTGACTCTTCCTGTGCTACAGCTCATGGCAGTGGGAGAAGCTTTGGCTACTCACAGTGACTCAGATATGGAGAAAGTGAGTCAAAAACCCCTGGGTCCACAGACCTTGTGTCTGAGCCTCTGTTATTGGGAAGCTTCTGTGAGGCTCCTGTGGGGGAGACACCTCTATGGTGAGAGCTGTCCTTGAGGAGGAAGGACTGACACACAGATGATGCTCTTGCCTGAGACAGCACACGTGTCCCAGGAGCCCACACGAATCAGGGAATGGAGCCCAACTGCACATGCCCCTGGGTCTGGAGAAACTTAGCAAGAACAATTATTTTACGACCAAAATCTCTGGCTCTCCCTCTAGTCATATCTCCTTTACTACTCGCAGAATATTCACTTCACACACTCATGTTCATCAATTATATGTTTTGTATCTGTTTTCCCACATCTAGAAATTCTTTGGGATACACAGTGAGTGTCCTACAGTTTAACTGAATTTAACGCTTAGTTTATCTGCGGGGAGATAGTGTCAGATCCACAGGTGAAGGGCTCAGCACCCGGAGGCTGCTCCCCATTTTGATGCCAACAACAACTAGTAGATGGCCTGTACCCTCTGTCCAACGTGGCTACACGTCGAAGGTTTCCACGACTCCCTCCTCAGGTCCATTAAGGTGCCAGATCAACTCACAGAACTCAGGGAGACACTGACTCCTTTTGTCAGCTCATTAAAGATATGAAGGGGACAGGTGAACAAGTAATGAAGAGACACCTAGTGCTAGGTCTGGGAGCGTCTCGAACACCAGAGCTTCAGTCCCTGTGGAGTTGAGGTGCCTCTGTTCTGGGAGTGGATGTGTTCACCAAACCGGACACTCTTCAAACACTTTACTTTGGGATTTTATTGAGAAATTGGGTAGACGTGATTGGACATTAACTGCACTGTCAGTCTTCCCTCCCTGTCTCAAGTATGAGGGGGTGAATAATTGCAGGCTCTGATCAAGGCTTGGTCTTTCTGGGGACCAGCCCCATCCAGGAGCCATCCAGAAGCCCACCCAGAGTCATGTCATTAGAACTAAGATGCTTCTAATGCTCTTGTCACTTAGGAAATGACAAGAATTTCAGAAACTGTGTCAGGATCCAGGGCGCAGGGACTCTTATATAGTTTCTAAGATCACACAGTTTGATTGTCTCAACTGGACAAGGTGAACTAGACAGTCATGTTCATCCACAAATCTCAGGCCAGAAACTGTGACTCTTGTGTTACTGACGACACATCTATACTCGATATGTTAATAAGCACCTTGGTCATAGACACAATTTTCTCTTTCACCCATCTGACAAAAAGTGAGTCACAACGTCTTCAGGCTCACCTCATCCCCTCCCCCTCCCGACACAGGCTCCTCTTCTCCCTTCTGCTCCTGCCTCCCTCAGGCCTTCAGTCTCTCCGCATGGCTCTTCAGGTCTCAACCCCATCTCTATGTTAGGATTTCAGAGAGAAGTAAAATCTTACAGTAATTTCCTCTCTCTAGGGTTCATCTCTAGGGAGGAGAAGTCACAGATATTGGACTGGCAGGAAATCCCCTCATCATCTGATTTTCGCTCTCATCTCTGCTTATAGTTTCCATGCCCACCAGCCTCAGTAAATCTCTGTAATTTGACAACAACATTATTGTGTTTGTGACAAATGAAGGTTCATTCAGCCTTTGAGTATTTGCCCACAAAAGCCATTAGTACAATGACTTTTCCCCCTTCAAACTTACTGAGGTTCCACAAAAGGTAACTGTTGACCTAGCCAACAAAGGAAGGATGGGCTACATAGTTCCAGACATGACAAATTTTCCTGTTTTTGAGAATATTTGTTTCCGAGGCCATCAGGAGACTAACGCAGCCACACAATTTTGTTCCAATCATTGAGGTCTCACGTATTAGCCTTTTTCCAAAATAAAAAAGGCACTCTTTCATGGTCACCTCCAAGGAGGCATCCGGGGACCTTGGGGGCATAGTGGGGTGTGGCTGTGCTGTGAAGGGCAGGAGGAAGGGACTGTGTTGTCACTCCTGTCTTGTGCTTCCTGAGACCTGAACCCACAAATGTGGGATATGTATCTGTTGGGGTGAAAATGGACTGAAGACCCATCCCCAAGATCCAATCCAAATTCATGATTCAATGGAATTCCTATCAGAACTAATCTGCACCAAATTCCTCTTCCTTGTGTACATTCCATCCTTGTGCAAGGGAAGTGACCTTCAAGACACTAGCCTTCTTTAGCTCCAAGCTCCAGAACACAGGAGGCTCTTTAGAGAGCCAGCCCCAGCGATGGATTTGCATGGAGAACAACACTCAGGGAGTGGAGAGAGGACATTAGAGGGACAGGGGTACACTTGTCTACGTAGTTGGCCTCTGAAGGAAAGACTTCCTGAGGATACATGGAGCATATTCTCTCTCTCTCTCCTCTCTCTCTCTTTCTCTGTCTGTCTTACACACACACAGACACACACACAGATGCACACACACACACACACACACACACACACACACACACACATCTCTCCTCTGAATGTATAGTGTCCTAGATGCTTCAGTTTCCCAGCTTCTCTTTCTCTCCAGAAATCATAGTCAACATGTACTCAAACAGTACCACCAGGGTCAGAATCCCAGGAGGCAGAATCCCCATCATCAGAAACACCAGCAACATCCAGTGTGACTGGGGTCCTGTCACAAGGGCAACAAGCACATGCTCTGAACACCTCCTCTCCTGGGACAAGGTTGATTCTCGGGAATCCCAAGGAGACTCTCTGTTCCATGGGTAGCTCAGTCCCCGACACTCTCTGTGATCCAGCCAGCCCCCAAGGCTGATCAGTTCATTGATTCTGGAACAGCAGCTTCATTGATGCTCCCACGGAGCTCAAGGTACATGAGGACATGTGGGGGTCACTGCTTCAGTCTTTCCAGCGACACCTGCACCAATCTGGATCTCTGCTGAAAATTCTTCTGTCCCAACCAAGGGCCACAGTGACAGTGACCTCAGGGACACAGTTCCCCTTATCGCCATCTCTCCATCAGTCACATATGGAATCTTTGACAGAAAGTTTTCAGCCCACTTGGCCTCAGATAATAAAAATTCATTCCTCTACTCATGGATTTCTGAATGAGCTTTTTTTCTATCCTGAATATGCTGGACACAAAGAACAGAGGTAGAGCTGTGTTCACCCCAGAGACAAGTCTGACCCCAAATCGCTTTTCCTGGAAGCTCCCTCAGTGCTTGGTAATTGCATCACAGAGATGGTTCTGGAATTCATAGAAATAGGTCCCTCATGGGATTTCACTGGACATCATGTTGGGCTCTCCTACCTGCAGAAAAATTCCACCATGCTATACTAATGACAAAGAAAACATGATTTTTGAAAAACTTTATCGACTCCTATTCAACCTCCAAGAGAATGCATCCCTTCTACATTGTTCCCACAATTTCTATCTATTTTTCTCTGTAGTAAATACAGATCTGTGAAAAGTATCCTAGTGATTGTATCTGCATATTCATAAGAACATTGTCATTGAGTTTCAATCATGTCACTGAGAGAATTTTTTTACACAAAAGCATACACCCATTTATTTTTTAAAATTATTTTGTTGTATTTTTTTCAATATGAAATTTACTGTCAAATTGGTTTCCATACAACACCCAGTGCTCATCCCAGCAGGTGCCCTTCTCAATACCCATCACCCACCCTCCCCTTCCTCCCACCCCCCCCCCCCCATCAACCCTCAGTATATTCTCAGTGTTTCAGAGTCTCTTATGGTTTGGCTCTCTCCCTCGAGTTCTCTCCCTCAAACTTTTTTTTTCTTCTCCTCCCTCATGGTCTTCTGTTAAGTTTCTCAGGATCCACATAAGAGTGAAAACATATGATATCAGTCTTTCTCTGACTGACCTATTTCACTTTGCCTAATACCCTCCAGTTCCATCCACATTGCTGCAAATGGCCAGATTTCTTTCTTTCTCATTGCCAAGTAATATTCCATTGTATACTTAAACCACATCTTCTTATCCATTCAGTACTTGGTGGATATTTAGGCTCTTTCCGTAATTTGGCCATTGTTGAAATCGCTGCTATAAACATTGGGGTACAAGTGCCCCTATGCCTCAGCACTCCTGTATCCCTTTGGTAAATTCTTAGCAGTGCTATTGCTGGGTCATAGGTAGATCTATTTTTAATTTTTTGAGGAACCTCCACACTGTTTTCCAGAGTGGCTGCACCAGTTTGCAACCCTCAGTGAAAGACGGTTCCCATGTCTCCACATCCTCTCCAGCATCTATAGTCTCCTGATTGGTTCATTTCAGCCACTCTGACTGGTGTGAGGTGGTATCTCAGTGTGGTTTTGATGTGTATTTCCCTGATGAGGAACGACGTTGAGCATCTTTCCATGTGCCTGTTGGCCATCTGGATGTCTTCGTTAGAGAAGTGTCTGTTCATGTTTTCTGTCCATTTCTAAAGTACACACTTGGCTAAGTGGTGACTAATACATAAACTGTGTCATTTGATCCCTGTCAGAGCACCTGCTGTGGTCACTCCTTCCCTCTTGGAACTTCCTGCAGGTTTTGTCCTTGGGCTCTGGGTTCAGTGCCACACACAGGACCCCTGCAGACTTGTGTCTGTGTGCTGGGGGGACAGATCCTGGGAGGGAATCACTAACCACATTGTGTGGAGAACTGTTGTTTCAAATAAGCAGACATAGTGACAGATGGCAAAGATTTTTAGTGGACAGTGCCCCTAGGAATACACACAGTTGTTCCTTCCCACAGCACTGAGGACAGAAGGAGAGCTTCTGTTCAGCCTGTGGGAACCTCAGAGCAGGAGAGATCTGGAAACCAGGGAGGAAGCACATAATAGGAAAGAACACAGAATCCTACACAGAAGGGGCCACGTGTCCTTTGGTACTCATCACAGCTCCGGACATGATTCTGATCTAAGTGGCATTTTGTAGAAATACCACCTCAGTCCTGACCCATGAAACATACAGGGAAACATGGCCTGGCTTTTCCGGAGGAGTCTGAGGAGAGCAGAAAGTCTGGTTTGAGGATATGGGAGGCTACCCAGAAGGATACCTGGCCTGGCCCTAGGAAAGGGGCAGTGGACAAAGCAATGGGGGACAGGAGCTCCTTTTATGGGCTCTGGTTACCATTTTGCACAATGATGTTTCTGAGTCTGGACACAAGGGGGGTCACAGGGCCCATTTCTGAGGGTTCAGGGGTGATGAGAACTGAGACCTGTCACTTGCACTGCCTGTGCCTTCTGCTCGAGACTCATAACTGTGACTTCTGCACAGTCTGGCCCCACACAGCCATTCCTCTGCCCACCCCCTGACATCCACGGGCAGAGGCACCTGACTCGGGTCCAGTGAGGGCTCAGAGAGCTGGGGAATCATTTGCATGGACAGGCCCTCCCTCTCTCAGTGGATAAAAAAGGGAGAGATTAGGGGAAGTCTGCTCAGCTGTGGGGCACAGCAGACAGGACTGGTGATGGTCTCCACCATGTCCTGATCTCCTGTCCTTTTCACCCTCTTCACTCACTGCACAGGTGATTGGATGTGGGGACAGGCAAAGAGGCTCTGGGAGGACACGTGGGCCCTGCTTCCACCCTCTTGTGTCCAGACCCCTGCTTCACCCTGTCTGTGTCTCTCCATTTTCCAGGGTCCTGGGCCCAGTCTGTACTGACTCAGCCATCCTCGGTGTCAGGCTCCTTGGGCCAGAGGGTCACCATCTCCTGCACTGGAAGCAGCTCCCACATCAGTAGCAATTTTGTGAGCTGGTACCAAAAACTCCTAGGCAAAACCCCCAAAACCATAATCCTTTGGGATGATAGCAGACCCTCGGGGGTTCCTGAACGATTCTCTGGCTCCAAGTCTGGCAGCACAGGCACCCTGACCATCACCAGGCTCCAAGCTGAGGACGAGGCTGATTATTACTGCTCAGCATGGGATGATAGTCTAAGAGCTCACACAGAGCTCCAGGCCCGTGGGCAAGTGAGACAAAAACCTGCTGTCCCCACAGAAATGGGACTTGCTGTGTAGCCATGACATTTTGGCCCCATCGGCTGTTTCTTTGTTTGATATCAGCTGAGGTCTGTCACCCGCCTCAAAGAATTTGTCTACAAATCTTTCCACATCCTCTTAAATTTCTCCTTGAAGCCTGTCCTGGGGAGCAAGATATTTTCTGATTTTCTCAAACTGAGCGCAAATTCCTGGGTGCCAGAAACAGGCCACCCTGAGGACAGTGACCATGTCACGTTAGGGCAGAAACAGGGTCACAAAATCCAGAGTATCTATGGCTGATTCGTACATTTGGGTGTTTTGAAATGAGTCCCTGTCCGTTCCCATCCGTGCTGAGATCCAACCAGTGATTTTTGGTATCCACTTGCTATTTGTTATTCACTTTGTTAATACTTACTTGCAGAAGGATATTGAATGATAATGGTGTTTAGGTCACATTAGCCTGTTCACCTTGTAGAAATGTCCTCCCCTCCACCACCCCATTATTTAATTCCCTGGTTGTGGGAGTGAGTTCTATACGTGTAGGAGAGAATGTGCTATCACAATATAAAGGCTTCTGTTTCCATTTTATGTGGTTTTTATTAGGACTTTGCTTTCAATTTTTCAAAGAATCTTTCAAGGTCTACTGAGATCATGGGATTTTCATCTGTTTATTTACTAATATGATGCCTTATCTTAGAAGATTTATTAATACGGAATCCCACTCTATATTTGCAATAAATCACGTATAGTCACTTTATATGACTATTTTAGTCTGATAATGGATTCTCACTATTGATATTTTATATTTAGAACATTTGCATCAATATTTCATAATATTCTACAATTTTCCTTTTTCTGTACTTTTAAAACAAATTTTAATCTTACTTTATGACAGAGGGAGACACAGAGCGTGAGCACGAGAGGGGCAAAGATACAGGGAGACAGAGTCTGAAGCAGGCTCCAGGCTCTGACCTGTCAGGTCAGAGCGGGATGTGGGGCTCAAACTCAAGAGCCAAGCCTTGAGATCATGACCTCAGCCAAAGTCAGACACTCAACAAAGTGAGCCACCCAGGCACCCCCCTTTTTCTGTATTTTATATATCAAGTGTATGTATTTCTTTCTATAAGAATATATATATTTCTTTCTATAATAATATATATATTATTATACTATATATATATATATATATATAGAGAGAGAGAGAGAGAGAGAGAGAGAAGTGCAAACAAATGAAACTATGAAACTATGAACTCTGAAAGTTGTTAGTGTATTTTGTGCAGTTAACCACATATTTTGCCTTTTTATGGAATAGTTCCTAATAATATTGTCTTTTTTTTCCTAAGGAAATTGGTCTGTTTATTCATTTTTTAATGGAACCATTTTTACTTCTTCTTAAATTATGTTTTTAATTTATTATTAAAAGAGGTTGACAGTATGATTTTTCCACTTTTTATTTTTGTGCACATGCCATTTCCCATTTGCATACTTGTGTATTATTCACTTCCATGCAAAAGCTAGTAAGTGGGTTGTTCTGCATTTAAAAACCTGATTCTGAAGTACTAATTAGATTCAAATACACGTTATGATTCTGTGGACACCAGGGGGCGCTGTGGCCTGACAAGAGAGCAGAGACTGATGCCCCCCTCTCTTACACATGGAAAGAGCCCGAGCCTGCTTCAATAGGAATGGGAGCAATGACCCTTTCCCCAAGTATGATTCTCCTGCACTGTGACCCATCTAATCCCATGGGAAAACCGGGTGCTGATCTTCCTTCAGCCCATAGGAAACCCAGATCATCTCTTCCTTTCCCTTGACTAGAACCATCATCAGCCCAGAGTGATGCAGGGGCCAGACATGCCCCATATCTGCATGAGTGACTCCATTCCCAAGAACGAAGGGAAAGAAGGAGAGAAATCCTGTCCTCAGTCCCCATGGTGGCCCTCAGGAGGCTGTACTGTCATATTTCCTGTATGGCTCCATGTTAATTTGCAAAATACAATGCATATGAGAACATTACTTGCTACCCAAGTGCAGCTCAGAGAGAAGTTCCTGCCCTCACTTGCAGAACGTGGTTTCCCCACCCCCCCAGCCCCACCCCATGCAGGATTCCAGAACTGCCATCTGCTCCTACTCTGGAATCCAGAGCAGCAGGAGCTGCAAAGTCAGCAAAATTACGGTCCCTGCCCAGGTGACCAAATGTCAGGGAGGGCAGGTGAGGGCGGGACTCTTCCGATGGGAAGAGAGGCTGTAGGTTGTCCTGAGAGGAGTCAGGAGGTGGAAATCTCCCAAAATGGGAGACACAGGTGAGTGACCGATGACAGCTTGTTCAGCTCACAGCGGCGTCTCTGACCTGAGAGTGGCCTGAGCTGTGACTGGATCAATCTTCCTACAGGTTCTCTGTGCCTGTCCATCTTCCTTATGCCCTCAGACATTCATTCCGCTACATTCTGCAGGTTCCTCAGACACTCCTCTGTGGAGGGGCAGGGGCTCTGCGTGGGGAAACTGCAATGAACCAGGCAGAGGGGGTCCTTTCTCTCTGCTTTAGATATTCTCCTAATCCCCCCCTTCACTTCCTTGCTTCACCTTCTCTCCTCTCCAGGGCATCCACCAAATCTTTGAGCTCCTTCCCATCTCATGATTGACTCATTTCCCCTCACTCTCATCACCTGTCATTCCCAGAGGTGGGATAGGCCCACACATCATAGGAAGGACTGATGGTTTTTGGCAACCTCCTTCCCTACGGATTCATATAGATGGTCCCCATGAACCCTGAACATAAATTACCCTCTGGTGAACATCCTTGAACGTTTGTCCGTGTATGTGTCATATGCTACTGATACCTATGTACACTTGACATTAACACACATGTCAAATGCTATCTTGTATTTGAAAATATGCACTTTATGGTTACTGGACTTTTACTATAGAGGACAAATACTTAATGATTTCTATAACTTGTTAAAGGGTATTGAAAAATGCCTCAGTAATGTAGCAATGAATCGATAAAATAAAAGTATAATTACCAGGGAATAATTTATAATCAGAAACTTATAGGTTACTAACTGCACAATCCCTGTGTAAATATAAAAGAAAAGACGAATAATTGGAGTGGAATACGTTTTTTGTCTCCACCTTCAAATAATCCAACAGTCCAAGGTGGGTGTCAAAGCTAGAGGGCTTCTTTTAGATGATGTTGATCTAAGAGAAGAGGAATAAGGGTTCAGAGAGGAGGTGTGGAGAGATGCTGGAGGCTGGAGGAAGGAGTGAGAACTGGCCAGCCAGCAGAGAGGCGCTGGGTGCTGGGAGGTCTGGTGTCCTCTCCCAGGGGCCAAACCCTGAAGAATCAGAGTTCTGGAAGCAGAGCTCTCCTCTCAGTCCTGACGGAACCACTGGGGCAGGAACACAGAGACGGCTCCTTCCTGACCCTTCGTGTTACTCCCTCATTGTACCAGTCAGAGATTAGTTGGTGCTTATTAAATATATGTTTCACAAATAACTATACAAGTTCTGAAATATATAAATGAGTTATTATTTCCCAAACGAAAAAAAATCTTTATGCTTTTCTGTTTCCCTATAAGAAATGGAGGCAGCACAGGATCCACTTAGTTCTTAAAGCCATCCTATGCTCAGAGTCTGCCCTGTGAGATCGCTCATTTCATGGTCAGGCACGCAGAGCTCCCCGCTCATACTCCCTCCTGCTCCAAAATGGGGAGCAGACTCTATCATCACCCCAAACCTGGGTCTGTCTAAGATCTCCTACAGGAGTTCACATAGTAATTCCCTACAACACTCGGGTGGTTTTCTCTATGCCTACAAGAAGCCCCAAAGGACATTTAAAACCAATTCCATGTAGGATAGCATCAAAAAGAATAATAATAATTTTAGGAGGCAAAATAAACAAGTAGCAAAAGACTTGCAAACTGAAACCTGCAAAAGATTGCTGAAAACATTAAAAAGATTAAATACGTGAGAGAACACTGTGACCGTGGATTGGGTGACTTAATATGTGAAGGTGTAACCAACAAGGTCCAAATCCATGTCGATATTCAGTGCTATCCTGCCATGAGCTTGCTGCCCCCAGTTTAATCCCTCAATATCTACTGCTCACTCCTTCTGGTTCCTTTGTTGGGAAGATGTTGAATATACATCTGTTCTGCGGACCCAGATCTTAGACACCCAACCGCCATGAATTACATAGAGTAATAGGTCATGAGTGTTTGCGGTCCAAGAGAGATAGAAAAACCCCTCAGAAGGGAGGAGGCCTCCATTTATAGTAATGTTCTGTTTATACCTATCCTCATACTGATGAAAATTACAAAATGGGGGTGCCTGGGTGACTCAGTCGGTTAAACGTCTGACTGCAACTTAGGTCATGATCTAGCAGTCTGTGAGTTCAAGCCCCACATTGGGCTCTGTGTTGACAGCTCAGAGCCTGAAGCTACTTTGGATTCTGAGTCTCTCTCTCTCTCTCTGCCTCTCTGTCTCTCTGCCTCTCTCTCTCTCTCTCTCTCTCTCAAAAATAAATAAATATTTAAAAAAATTTAATTACAAAACTGATATATGAAGTATATCAGAGTGTCAAATATATAAGCACTTGCCAGGCTAAACTTCAAGGGAAAACGTGAATGCTGAAAAATAAGGAGCAAAAGACGCATTTCCCTGACAGCATCCTGTCCTCATGGCAAAGACAGGCATCAAAAGTCCTTGCAGTGTGGGCTGAAGGGATCTGTCAGGAGAATCTAAACCCCCCACCGCAACAAAGGTTAAACTAGAGGACGCGTCCAAGAGAACTATTATGAGTTTGAACCATCTTGGTACTCTGAGAACTTTAAGGCTTTCATTAAGTTTAAGATGACACTAGACTGGTTTTGACCCTAGGCACCTGGAAGGGCAAACCCCAATGTCAGGTAATACCTGGTAGCGTTAGCACTGTGCAATCAATACACCATGTATTTAACCACACGGAGGTCATCGGTGACCCAGAAAAATTGCAACCATTCCTAAAATAGACAGAGGGCATCTCTTCATCCTACTGCATTTGGGAATGAAGGCATTCTAGATCCAATTGCAAAAGTCTGGACATCATTCCAAGAGTGCTAGGAAGTTTCAGAATGACTGGACGATTTGGTGTCTAAGCCCAGCAGGTGGCACTGTGGGACCGGTCCTGTGAGGACAAGCTTCTAGAGCTGACCGACTAGGGACCTACTCTAATAATTCCCGCACACTCATCAGGCAGTGTCCCCATGGCAGTGTGACTCTGCAGCCCCTGTGCCCCTGGAGCCACATGAGCCCTCAGCTCTGACTCACTCCCTCGCTCCATGTTTCATCCTCCAACCCCATGGAGTCAATGCCCAGGTGGTGTTCAGGTAGGGACAGACAATCCCACACCTGGAGAAGTTCGCACAATGAACAAATCACCTGCCATGCTACCTGCGTCTAGGGTAAAAGACCCTTGGGGAGGGGAGGATGGGACTTCTCTGTCCTGTCCTGAGTCCTCTCCTCACCTCCTGCCTCACAGACAAGGAGATCCCTTTAGGGCTGAAGAGAAAAGATGCTGGGGTGGTGGAGGGTGGGGGTGGGGGGGCATTTGCACTCTTTTGTTCCCGTCATCTCTGTATGGCAGTCATCACACCCATTCTTTCTGTCACCTTATAACTTCTAGCTTTCCTTCAAGGGTCTCTGTCAGACTGTGCTACTTTGTCATCCAGGGCATCTGGGTCCTTGATAGGGGCAAAAAGAAAAAAAAAAAAAAAAATATATATATATATATATATATATATATATATATATATGATATTTATTATAAATAAATATTACATATTACAAAAGTATGTATAATATATAAGCAATATATAAACACATATTTTAAATATGTGTAATATGTTATGTTGAATTATTACATATGTAACTGTATTATATAACTATTAAATATAAGTATCTTGTATAATATAAAACACTACAGATTGCATATACACATTATATGTATGTTCCATGTTGCAATTTACATATCATATATTATAATTTATATATTTAAGTAATAGAACTTAGAGAGACAGGGAGAGGAAAATGAAGTTGCTGTCTTGGAACTAAGCTGAGTTCTTTCCACCCAGAGTGAAATTTAGAGACTGCCAGGTGTGTGGTCTCACAGAGGAAACTGGATTTGCAGCAAAATAATGAGATCACGAGGAATAACTTGCAAAGCCTTGAGTCTCAGAGCAGGAGTGAGCGGGTTCTTCTTATTTAGTCATCGGGATCGATATTCAGAAAGGGGACTTTGTCACCCTGCGAAAGGTGGCCATCGTGTCTCACGGGCACACTTAGAAAACAGGACCCTACCTGCATCCTACGTTATGTCCGTGCAGCTTGCGCTCCTCCTCGTGTGGAGACTGACATTATAACGAAGCAGAAGTAACCGTCCGCAAGGGGAAGGGGCCAGGGGTCTGCTCCCAGAGCCAGTATAAACTGGAGGAGGTTTGGGCTCCTGACCTGGGGAAAGGAATGCAGGGCCTTGCTTTCTCTGACACAGCGCTGGGAGTTTGCCCTCTGCTGTGTTGTCTCTGATGTGGTGAAGCACTTTCCTGGCCTGGTGGAGATTGTTAACCTTTGTATTCCCTTTGTTCCCTTAAAAACCCTTAATTACTGATGTGTTGTTGCATTTGTTTGTAATTCTGACTCATGTTAAAAGCCACTAGGGGTTAGCTGGATCTTTCTGTCCCTTCCAACTTCGTGACGGACTCCAGGGACCTGGGTTCTTCTCCCACCTCCAGTTTTCCAATCCTTCCTGAAACACAGGCCTTCCCAGCAGGGAAGGATTTTCTGACTTGGGGTGCCTTAAGAATATCTGAGAGTTTCTTGGGTTGGCTCAGGGCTCCCTTCAAGGTCAGGGATCCCGGCTGATTAGTGTGACTCCCCAGTTTATTATGATAAATAAAGAATAAATTCATTAGTTTTCAAACTGCTACGATTTCAGTTGCTATTTCTAAGCAATATGATATTCGTCAATTATTTCTATATTTCATGGTGACTTATGGAAGCTGACATTGTATTTTTCAGATGTGTCGATTACTCTTTTTGATTCTTCCTTTTGTCTTAAGTTTTAGATCCTCCTTATATTTTACATTTGGTGCATATACAATTGTATCCTTTTTTTCCCAGTGTATCAAGGATTCCTTTGATAAATAGACACAAATCGATTGGGTAGGAACCTTTGGGTAATATAAGTTGGGCTGTCAAATACAGAGAAGGAGAAAGGCAAACAGCAACCATGCACATCATATGAAACAGACAGTGTACCACAACTCTGAAATGAATAAAAATCATATTTTATTTCACAGTGTGATGAGCACTGATCTTACACTTGCGGAAATTACTTTAATGTGGGTTGAATGAAAGAATGAATGAATGAATTGAATGAATGAATGAACGAATGAATGGTGCAGACTAAGCCCTCAGTCAAGGAGTTACAGTAACACCCCCATCCTTCCTATGGGGGAGGAAAGGCATCCTTCAGCCCTGGTCGTCTGTGATGTTTCCACACCTATCTAAATCATGGTTGCCATGTGACACGGGGACAGCAGATCCCTCACCTGCCCTCCCACCTGACCTCACCTGTGTCAGTCAGGGCATCTCTGTCTCTCTGGGCATCAGCCTCCTTCCACAAGACCCTCTGGAACATCCTTCCATCTCCCATAGCTGAGGGTCCACTCTGTCACCTCCCTGTGTCCCACCCGGGGACATGTGTCATTCCCCCTTCCCTGTTTCCTCTGTTGTCATCTTTCTCCAGCTGACCCCCAGTGACATCTTCCAGGTCTCCTTGTCCCAAGTTCTGTCCTAGGATTTGCTGTGGAGCTAAATCTCTAATGAGTGGCATTGACCAGAGGCACAGCTGGGATTAGAGGTCTGAGACAAATGGAGGGAATAGTAGGGATCCCAGCAGTGATCCCTGTGGAGAATGAAATTCTCATTAAAAATAAGGAAATACACAAGAGGATGTCCATGCCCAGTTCTCACAGGAGAAGGAAGGAAAGCAGGAAGGAGGAAGACTTCTCTAATCAATGGTTCGCTCAGATTTTGTCTATCCTTCCAGATCCTTTTCCCTGAGGTCATATTCCTGACCTGCAGCTCCCTCTCCAGTGACCTCATCCCCTCCTTTCCCAAGACCACCATGCAGTCCATGCTTCTGTGACCCAGGACCCCTGGACTGGCCTTGGCTGTCACTGATAGACCTCTAGGCCTGGGGACAGGAAGGCGAGGGAAGGAGCTGAGGAGTAGCGGCTTTGGGTCTCAGCCCCTGTATCTACCAGCTTAAGAAGAATGGATAAATTCACATTTGTTAAAAGAGTTCTTCCCTCCATGGGGCCCAGAGCACCCCGGATGACCTCTCCTCTCCCTCCCTTTCTCCATACTATCCAGCCACAGGGGTCTCAGGCACACACCATGTTCTCCTGAGATATCTTGGGGTGCAGGCTAAACCTTCCTAAGGACCCTGTATTGCACGAGCATTTATGGCAGCCTTTGCCTGGGAGGAGCTGGACCCTCCGCTGTGACCACCAGCCATAATGACACCTGCCCAATGTCCTATACCCATTTCATTAATTGTCAGACCCTGGCATTCTGACTCTCCTGAAGTTTGAAATAACTTGCATACACACTGACTGTACCTGTCAGTGGCTTCTGGATCTGAATGACTTCTTCCCAGTTTCTTATGCAATGTATCAGAACTCTCAGGGAAATTAAAAACAGAAAAGGCAACAAAATAACGATGATAACACAGACACTTTGTCTGGTCAGCCACGTGTAAATATCAGAGCCTATTGAGCTGGCTTTTGTTCTCTTCACAAAGGCACATCAAATTAGTTTTCAGAGTGCAGAGGCACCATCCTGGCTGGTGGACAGTCCTCCACAATATGTACTCTGTATCTCCAGGGGTCAGAGCCGAGGCCCTCCCTTCCCTCCAGGCTCCTGTGCTCAGGGCTGACTGAGTCGCTGTGTGTTTCCGCTGGCCTGGCGCACTGGCTGGGTACCTGCCCTTCAGGTGTGAAGTCAGGAGATGGCGATTAGCCCTGGGAGGAACTTTGGTGTCAGGTTAGCAAACCTCCCAGTGGGGCTTATGAGGGTGAAGAGGAAGTGCCACCATTGCTCCAAAATGCTGAGCCTGCTCTCGGGAAGGTGGGTGAAGTAGACCCCTCAGATGTGAGTTTCCCACAGCTGCCACCACCAGGGCCCAATGGGCACCCCTGTGGCTGGCGCCCTGAGCCCCCAAGGCACTGACTGTGTCCTATTCTCCTCTCCTCATCAGTGATCCCAGTAGTAGGAAGGCGGTGGGGTACCAGGAGCAGGATCTCCCCCATGTGTGCACAAAGGAAGTCAACCCCATGGGTCTTTCCAGGAGGAAGTCCTGTCATTAGTGACAGCTTGGACGAATCTGCAGGACATTGCCCTACGTGAAATAAGCCCAGCGGAGAAAGAGAAATACTGTGCCATCTCCTTTACGTGTGGAATCTGCAGCAAGAAAACAAATTTTTTAATTGCTGTAACTTGTTAGTGCTGGGGTGAGTTACAATAGGGGAGCACATATAAGGGTGGCAAGGGTATTTGTTTGACTATAGCTTCTTAAATATAATTTTGATTTTCAACTTTTAGTTAATAATTACGAAAATACACATAACGGTAAATTTACTAGTTTAATCATTCTCAGAGACGCTAAGTGTATTTGCAGTGTTATGTAACCGTCACAACTATCCATTTCTAGGACCTTTTCATCATTCCCCAAAGTAACAGTGCACCAGCAGGGGAATGGGTAACCTGGAATGGCAGCGGAACCAGGGCTCAGGACGCCGTGCCAACGCAGGAAGCAGCAGAGAAAAGAGGGCAGCTCCTGCAGCGGCTCTTGGCAGGTGTGCCCTGACCCAGCTGAAAGTGTCCTTTGGGCTGCGTTTCTTACCCCAGATTGACCATGTGGATGCACGCTGCCCACCATGGCATGAGTATCAATGTGTCCCATTGCACGGGGTCCGGCATTTCCAGCTGTCTCTCCCAAAATGTGTCAGGAAACACCAGTGAGAACCTGAGGATCTCATTTGGGGCATCTGCGGTATGATTCATGCACATTCCTGGCTGAATCCCCTTCAAAATCCACATTAGCTCTCTTCCAGAGACCGTGCAAAGTCCTTGTTTTCAGCCTACATCCTCCCTGGTGGTCAAGGGGAACTTGCATTTATTTCTGGTCTCTTTTTTTCCTGTGGCATCTATCTATGTGTCTCATTCTACACCAGTACCACACTGTTTTCATGACTACAAAATTTGAAAGCAGAAAGTATGATGACTCCAGCTTTGTTCTTTGTGGGAGATGCAGGAGAGAAGCCTCCGAGGAAAAGACTTCAAAAGGGAAGGGCTGGAGAAGGTGCAAGGCTTTAGGACATGTTTACATAGCTGAACGTGTCCAAGGTGGATCCTCCTTCACATCTGACCCTTCCTAGTGATACAGAAACCAGTTAACTGGAAATTCAACCTTGAAAAGCTAGACCGTTAGGTTGAGTAACACACTTGCTTAGCTGACTTTATGTACATAGTCTTTAGCAATTATCCTAATAAAAAGAAGCTTCATTCTAGAGTTGGGGCCTCATCCCGACTCGAGTATGAGGACCTTCACTTAACGGCACTTCGTTTGCGGACTCATCTTTTGTGACTCTGGCCATACACCCTGCAACAGTTCGTTCTCAAGATTGCTTTGGCCCCTGGAGGCTTTTCTGACTCGATACAAACTTCGGGACTTTTTTCTATTTCTGTGAAAAAATGTCGTTGGACTTTTCATAGAAATTGTATTTAATCTATAGATTGATTTGGGTAGCATGGACATTTTAAAGTTACTTTTGCTGTGAAAAGCACCGGATTTAGGAATTACCTGGAGGGTATGAGTAAGGTATAAGGATGTGTCTAAGATGACACCCATGCCTGGGGGTAAGAATCTGGGTGGATAATGATGGTCCAAAATAAAATGGAGATATATGTTTTAGCCATAAGTTAAAGAAAGTGATATGTGTATATTTTTTTCTTTTTTTATTCACTGATTTATTTTTTAATTTAAAAATATTGACTGAGCACCAGCTAAGTATCAACAAGCTCCACATACTGTGCTATAAGGAACAAACAGAATTGTGAGGTCATGGACATCTGTTGGGTTTTCATCTAACTCACTATGAAAGACAGTGATCAGATGTTTTATGTGAAGTTCAGAGAGAAACAGTAAGCATTTGTAGGAATAGGACATACAGTTCCATGTTAAGTGAGAGTGGTTGGCTAGAAGTGTGTATCTATGTATATCCATATCTAATATTTCATGTAAGTAATTTGTGTTTCATATGTATGACCACACACACACACACACACACACATATATATATACTTAAGTGTATATATATATATATATATATATACTTAAATGATACATACACACACACAAGGTCAGGGCACAGGGTTATAGGGAATGAACTGCAAGAGTGGGAAATGTCTTGAGTTGAGAGAGAGATTGGCTTTCCCCTCAGGCCTCCCACATAGATGCTGTGGAGGGGCGTATGTGCCCTCTGCCCTTGTGCTCAGGTCACATTCTCCCTGATAGTCTGTGGGGGTCTAAGCTCGAAACCCAGGCCTGGGGCCCTACGTTGTGCCCTCTGCTCTGTGCTCACTGCAGCCCAGGAGAGGCCTCCCAGCCCCAACTCACATCCAGCTTTCCCCAAATTCAGTTCCGGCACCCCAGGGGATGGAATGACTTGCATGAAGGGTTCCACTCTGCTGTCCCAGGAGGGGAGCGAGAGGTTTGTGCAGGTGTCTCACTTGTGTGCTCAGAAGCAGAACCTGGTGCCTATCCTCCATGGCATGGACCCCTCTTCACTTATTTGCAAACCACCCTTGTATGGATGCCGTGCTAACTGATCTGGAAGATTCCCATTTTAATAAGAGGCTGTCTAAATAAACATAATGTATTTTTCTTTAGCGCTCTATGAAGTAATTACAGATTTCATTTTTTTAATTTTTATTTTCCAATATCTGTTATCCCCTTGTCATTTTTAAACTGTGTATACTTTTGAAGATTCCATTTTTGTTCAAAACTTTAGCCAGTGACTCTTCCATTCTGTTATGAAAATTATTATGTGATTATTAGACAATTTTTCTAGTTTTTGTATCATACATTTTTGCTTTCCTTGTGGTAGGGAGGTGGGCTGTTTCTCTTTTCTCTTCTTTCTTATCCCTCGTGGCTGGCAGGTGCTTACTGTCTCCTTCCCCCTCTTTTCCCATCACTGAGGTGTTTCCAGAGCTGCTCTCCCAACTTTCTTGCCCATCTGCTCACAACAGTGCATCTGAGACCTCCTATCTCCCTCCTGCTCGCCCTGAATGCCCATCCTGTGGTCAGGGTCAGGTCTCCCCGCACTCTGTCCTGTGTCTTTACACTCAGGGGACTTTCTCTTCTGAGGGTGGTTCAGGCCGCCGCTAACTTTCTCCTTCTCTCTTCACAGATGTTTCTGGAACTGACTTCTCTTTCCACTAAAGCTCATGACTTGTGGTGTGAGCGTGCGAGCAAGGCCACCAGGGTCCCTGCATTTACTTTTGCATTTGCATTTACTTCCTCATTTATTTCACTTCCATGTTGTGTGAAGATGATGCACGGTCTGTCTCATGTGTTAAAAGAGTGTGAGTCTTGTGTAGTTTCTTCTGCCTTCTTAATTATGCAGGTGTTTTTAAGAGCTGTCATGGATATTTCACCTCAGCTATCCGGAAATTCTCATGAAAATTTTGTTTAAATGTGAAAAAATCATATCAAAAGGGAACCTCCTTTAAAGAATACTTCTTAAGTTAATTACTGTTTTTATTTTTTACTGGATTCTAACATTGATATAAGGAGTAAAAACGATCAAATATATTTAGTTTATATGTATTGGCAATTTCTTATTAATATATTCAATAAATGTGACTAAAACCACAGGTAGAGTAGGGAGAATAAGCCAGGTTTTCTTGTTAAGGGATGAAATGTATCAGGTCCAAGTGTCACAGAACCACCATGAGTTCACTCCTTGGTGAGTCACAGGGGGAGAGGCTGCACTAGACGTCACACAAAGGAATCTTGATCTGCAGCCAATAAGGAGATCAGGGGAGTAACTTCCAAAGCTGTGACTCCCTGAGTGGAGGGGAGTGGGTTCCTTTGATTCAGGGTTAGGATGGAGACCCAGAAGAGGGAGTTCTGTCATCCCACGTAAGGTGGCACCGGGTTGTGCAGGGGTCCTGAGAGCACGGGCCTGTGTGTGTATCCTGTGAGGTGTTAGCTGAAGCTTGTGCTCCTCCGAGAGCGGAGATTGAACATCATCCTGAGGCAGAGGTCCCTGGAGGACACGCCGGGGTCCATCTGAGCAGGTGGAGTTGGTGGAGGATGTAACTGGTCTAGGCTGCCAAGCCCGTCCTGCTGTTTGCCTCTGAAACAGAAGGTTGACTTTCCTGTGAAAAAAGAAGGGGTGTCAGTGCAGGTCCTGCTGGGGACAGTGCTAACCTCATTAACCCTTTGGGGCGCGGTTTGAACCCTGCAAAAACAACTCAAGAATGTGCTTTAGGTCAGCTTTACTTTTGAAACAACACTGGGTGTTACACCACTGAGTTTTTGTCTCTGATGTGGTCAGACTGTTTCCTGACCTCGTAGAGACTTAGTTTTCGCATTCCCTTTGTTTCCTTAAAATCTTCTATGACCAGGTTGTTGAATTTATTTGTTCCAACGCTTCCTAGAAGGTTCTGCAAGATGTGTACTGGGCAAGTAGAGCCTGCAGGGTATGGATTCCAGAAAACAGCTGGGGGCTGAAATTATTGCTTTTGGGTCAGGAAAGCTGTCTCCTCTTTTTCTGTCTTTATATTTCTTTTGTTTTGGTTTTGTTCTAGGGACCTCCAAACTTTCTGCTTATAGAAAGCTCAAGGTATTTAGATTAAAAATATTGCACTGATAAGAAAATTCAGTGAAGTCATCAGAAATATAAATTAAAGTTTCTATTAATTATTTCAATAATCTTTAAATAATGATACTTTTTCATAAGTTAAAAATAATGAAGGGATGGGGCTCCTAGGTGGCTCAGTCAGTTATTAAACATTCGACTTTGGCTCAGGTCATGATCTCATCATTCCCAAGTTTGAACCCTTGCCTTGGGCTCTGTGCTGACAGCTCAGAGCCTGGAGCCTGTTTCAGATTCTGTGTCTACCTCTCTATGCCCCTCCCCCACTTGCACTCTGTCTCTCTGTGTCTGTATCTGTTTGTCTCTCTCTCTCAAAAATAAATAAACATTAAAACCTTTAAAAAATTTTTTTAATGTTTATTTGTTTTTGACAGACAGAGAGAGAGAGAGAGAGAGAGAGAGAGAGAGAGAGAGAATGAGCAGGTGAGGGGCAGAGAGAGAGGGAGACACAGAATCCAAAGCAGGCTCCAGGCTCTGAGCTGTCAGCACAGAGCCCGACACGGGGCTCGAACTCACAGAACATGAGATCATGACCTGAGCCGAGGTCGGACGCTCAACCGACTGAGCCACCCAGGTGCCCCAATAAACATTAACACTTTTTAAAAAATAATGAAGGGATGCCTGGGTCACTCATCTGTTAAGTGACTGACTGCTTATTTCATCTTAGGTTAGGATCACGGTCATGAGATCGAGCCCCAGGTCAGCCTGTTGCCAGGCATGGAACCTGCTTGAGATGCTCCCTCTCCTTCTCCCTCTGCCCCTCCCCTGAAGTCGCTCTCTCTCTCTCCATTCCTCCCTCTCAAAAAAATAATAATGAAAATGATTTTAATGTTATTACGAACAAAATAAAAGTGCTAATGTTACTGGACAAAGAACCAGTTCCAAAGTCGGGTTCTGCTATAGTCACTGAAAAATCAGTGCTGGAGAGACGAGTGATGGTGAGAAAGGAAGCCGGCAACCTGGGAAGACTATGGACAGATGTCTCAAAACCCATCTTTCTTGTCCAGGTGAAGCCAGAGGGTTCACCACGGGAAGGTGTCAAAACGGTAGGGGCTCTGTGCAGGAGAAGCAGGTGCCCAGACCATAAACCATATGAAGACATGACTCTGCACACACTTACTGACATCTGCTGTTTGACTTATCCTCTGGGAGCGTTTGGTCCTTCACTCCTCAGGCCAGTGGTCTGCAAATCTGAAGGAAAGTAGGATAGTTCTGCTATAGGCCAAAAAACTTTGGTCAGCAAATGAAGAATGCATAAGCTTGAAGCAAGTTTTATTTTAAGAATAGTGGGAGTGCTGGAGCGCATGGGTGGCTCGGTTAAGCGTCTGGCTCTTTATTTCGGCTCGGGTCATGATCTCATGGTTTGTGATCTCATGGTTTTCACATTGGGCTCTGTTCTGACAGGGTGGAGCCTGCTTGGGATTCTCTCTCTCTCTCTCTCTCTGCCCCTTCCCCCACCTCTGAAAATAAATGTAAAAAATTGTTTTTAAATCTTAAAAAAAGACCAGTGGGAGCGCTATTACAGTAAGAGCAAATATCCTGAGATGTGTGCAATCTGTATATTACGGGGAATTGTAAAACTCCCTGAAGAATGTGAAAGCACGTTTGAAAAAAGTGGTGAACATATTGTTGTCTTTAAGAAGAAAACAAAATATAAGCATTGTAACAGTTCACAGGTGAGTTCCTGCAACTATCTTCTAGCTTCTGTTTCCAATTTGGGGTCTGGATGGGAGATACATTCTAACTTCAAGGAAATTGAGAAAAGTCTGACTATGTACTGTGGACGGGGAAAGACGTAACAATGGATTACAGAGAGGGATGGGAGAAATGGAGGATCACAGAGTGGCTGAGCTAGGGTCTCCCTAGAGGGAGTCTCATAAATTCAGAGCGAGAACAGTCAGCACGGCCACGTGCACCTGCAGCCACAGGCAGCTGGGGAGGAAGTGGCATAGTGGGTTCTGTGGGGGCTGTTAGCGAGGCAGGCAAGACTAATGTCGGTGGTTACAAAGAATACATTATGATGATAAGGATGATCCGTGATTTTAAAGTAAGTGAGGAGGAACAGGGAGTCTAAAGAAATGAAAAAAAGCAAGCAGGGTATTTCCCAGTACAGTGAATCGGGGCCCAGGTTGTTGGAGATAACAGGCCATGGGGGTCCTCATCTAGCAGTGGAAGAATCTGTAATAAAGGCAAGGGTCCATTGATACACTTTATTTATATACAGTGTTCTTTTTATATCAGTCCTAATGTGCAGAGCAATTTTAAAATAGGCTGAAAGGCAATAGATACATCACTGCATCAGAAGAAAACTACGAATTGCCAAGAAAATACCAATAAGTACATTAAAACCCAGAGTAGGGTGCAAGGGCAGAAAATACTTTCCCCACCAGTATTGTAGTTTCATGTACAGACCGATGTTAGAGGCCAGGGCCTGTCCCCTGGGATTGAGGGAACCTATCAGGAGACCCTCACAAAACAACAGCTGCAACACATTTGGCACAACAGTAACATGTAAGAGAATCTGTAAGGGAAACCCATGCCAGCTGTAATGATGGGTGAACTTATAGGTCAGTCTGGGTCATTACATGCTTAATGTCTGTTTTTAGATAATCCTACATTGTTAATCACCCAAGGCACCTGCCAGAAGCCAACTCACTGCCAGATTATGTGGAATATCTGTAGAGGTGACAAGTAGACGGGAGGAATGAGACCTGGACACCTTGGTTCTGTCCTGAATCCCTTGTATCTGAACAAAATCTCCCGTTTGGCAGCTGGTTTCCGGCATGTGTGGGCTCAGGGCATGTGTTCCTCAGGCCTCCAGATGGAATCCTCACAAGGACTTTTTCTACCAATGCTGGTCGTCGCTCCAGAGCAAAGTTTCTTTCCTTTTCCCCAAGTTATTAGAAGCACTGGCATATTTGGCCAACTTCAAAGGCAATGACTATGAGAGAAGATCACAGAGGGTTCAGGAGCATTGTAGCAGATGGAGAGCACCCGGCCCATGACTCATATGTAGTATGAGCTGACTGACTGGAAAATCTGATACTCAGTGTCTATACTATAAGAGAAGATGTGTACCATTTCTCCAGAGTAATGACAAAAATAAAATCTAATCGTGAAAACCAATAAACCAGAAACAGAATTTATTTCAGATCAATTGTCAAACTTCTGTACAGTTGAGCAGTACAAAATAAATGCACAAATAAATGTGTATGAGAAAGGAAAGAAAGAAAAAAGGATGGAAGGAAGTAGGGAAGAAGGGAGGGAGGAAGGAAGGAAGGAAGGAAGGAAGGAAGGAAGGAAGGAAAAAAGGAAGGAAGGAAGGAAGGAAGGAAGGAAGGAAGGAAGGAAGGAAAGAAATGAGGAAGGATAGATGGCAGGGAGGGAGGGAGGAAGGAAGGAAGGAAAGAAAGAAGGAAGGAAGGAAGGAAGGAACCATACAATGAACTTTTCAAACAAACAAGGTACAGGAAAACAAACAACCTGAATAGAAAATAAGTCAAAAACATTACCAGACACTTTGCACAAGATGATATTACCAAGGTCACCTGGACCGGAAGTTCCCATCAAAGAACTCACATATGAGTGGTAGAGAGGTGGAGATAAGGGGGACTGTGTCCCTGAGGTCACAAGCCTTGTAGCTCTGGGTTGGAATAAAAAAGTTTGCTGGAAAGGTTCCCCCTCCCTGCCTGAGGGTGTCACTAAGGGAGTGACAGCCCAGCCCTGAGAGCAGAGGGAGATTATATGTCACATTCTTACGGGCCTTGGCCTTGTGAGAGCAGCACTGAGACTGCTTTCCCAGAATCAATGTACCAAACAGTATCAGCTGCAGATTGGAGCCCAGAGATGGTTGGGGACTGTGCTGTCCACGGGGACAGAGACTCAACCTGGGATGCTTGGTCATTGGCCTTGTTCCAGGAGAGCCCTCCTGCCCCCACACCACAGCCATCCCACAGTCCCCTGTGTCCCCAGGTGTCCACTGTGATGACTTTCAGTGGAAAAGGCTAAAGCCTAGAACATAAGTGACAAGAGGAGAATGTTTCTCTGGAGGATCTACTGTCCAGATAGTTCTTGGGAAACAGATTCTGGGGCATAAGAAAAATGATTCTATATTCTGAAGTTTGCAGGAAGTCTCTGGAAGAGAATCACACCTCCTGAGAGGCTGAGGGAGCCCTGCTGTCCTCTAGTTTTTAATAGATCAACTTTTATCACAACCAATTTTTTGTGACAATTATGACAACCAAGGTGTCAAGGTGACCAGGCAGGAGGCAGCGGGGGAGAGACAGCACCCCCTCCTGTCCAGGGTGAAGGTGAGTGGGAGGGTTTTTGGAATAGGAAAGAAACTGCATTTTCTCTTTCCCTTTCCCTGCTGATTTCTTCACTTCCTTATTCCCCTTGTCCCTCCTCACTTACATCAAGTCATGGGTCACCATTATCCCCATACTCCATCCCTCATCACCCACCAAGGATTAGTCTCCTCACCTCACTAGCCCCCTCCCCACGCCCATGGAATCCACCAGGATGCTTCTTCTCCCCCTAAATCTGCCAGCTGACTGTGGCTGCAGGTGCACACGCCATGCTGACGGCTCCCACTATGGATTTATGAAACTCCCTCCGGGGTGTCCCTAGTTCAGACACTCCATGACCCTTCACTTCCCACATTCTCTCCGTAACTCATTGGTATGTCTTGCCCTGTCTTCAATACATAGTCAGATTGCCCTCAACTTCCTTGAAGTTAGAAAGTATCTTCTATCCAGACTCCAAAGTAAAACATAGAAGATAGAAATGAGATCACCAGCTAAAAAGGTTAACATGTTTATGGTTAGTTTTCTTATTGAAGACAAAAGTAAACATTCGCCAGTTTTTTCAAATGTGCTTTCATATACTTCAGGGAATTTTACAATTTCCTCTAAAATACAAATTGCACACATCTCAACATGTTTATTCAGCACTTTAACTTTTTTTGGTAATCTTATTAGGACTATTTTCATTATTTTTAACTTATGAAAAACTAAATGAATATAGAAAAAAATAGTACACATAAAAAAGAGAACAGAAGAATTAACTTAAAAGAAGTCCAAATGTGAACAGTAATTGCTTAAATAATTAAAGACATAAGTAAAAAAAAAATGAGGGATTTAAAAAAGTAAAACTCTTATTTAAAATTTTATTAAAATAATACGTTTTATTTTACATACTTCTGATGATTTTACTGAATTGTTTTTTTTCAGTAAAATATTTTTAAATTTAAATGCCCTGAGCCTTTTATATAACATATTTCATTCTCAAATAAAAACCTTATTCTTTCTTATTACACTTTACTGCTGTTTTTAGTTACATTCTTTTTGTATTCGTAAGAAGTTGAAGAGAAATATGAAGTGTATTGGTCATAGCACTTAGCTCTGATAACTTTTCCTTTTATGTCAATGTTAGATATTAGATAAAGTATGAAATAAAATAATTTATTTTTTACATCTGCATCAACCATTTTAGGAGGTATTCTTTTGTTATTATTTTTTATATTAAAAATATGGAAAATTCTGGTGCTCATTATATTAAAAATATGGAAAATTTAGAAACAAAGAAATTGGAAATACCCATGACAGCTGTTAAAAACACACCAACAATTAAGAAGACAGAGGAAACTACACAAAATTCACACCTTCCGTAAAGCATGAGATGGACCGAGTGGCAACTTCGCACAACCCGGAAGTGAAAATCAGCAAATAAATAAGCGCTCAGACTGGAAACCCTGGCGGCTTCACTCCCGTGCTCACACTACAAGTCAGGAGCATCAGTGGGAAGAAAAGTGAGTTCCAGAAAAAGCTGTAGGAGACAGAAAGGGAAGGCGACTAGTGGCCTGAACCAGCATGAGAGGAGAAAGTCCCTTGAATGTGAAGACACAGGCCGGCATGTGGGGAGACCTGAGCCCTGACCACGGGACATGCATCCAGGAAGAGCAAGAGGGAGACAGGAGGTCTCAGTTGCAGAGCTGTGGGCACAGGGGGTGAGAAAGTCAGGAAGGGACTCTGGAAACACCTCAGTCAAGGGAAATGAGGGGCAAGAACATTTGGCATCCACCAGGCACGAGGGAATAGGAACCAGGGAAAGGAGACACAGCCTGCATCCTCTCCAAGGGTAAAGCAAAAATGCATGACACCAAAACCAGAAAAACAGTCTCATAACACACAGTATTATTTTTCATAACAGAATACAGCAACTACTGGCTAAATTGTTGAACAAAAAGAAGTCTGTACAAATATATAACATAAATCATGGAAGGGGTGAATTGATATTGGAAGATAAAAATTGAAAAAGAATGAAATCCTTAATTATTGTATAAACCACTAAGGAAAAGTAAGTGATTACTGTTTTGACAGCCGATGCCATTAAAACTGGAACCATACAGATAGATCGGCATGGTTGCTGCACAAGAGTGAAAAGCAACCAAGTGAAGCAATCCATATATTTACAGATGGTGGTGTTGATGTTCCCGCAACAATGCACACATTCTTAATGCCAGTGAGTGAAGTGCTTACAGTGGCACCTGTTCTGTGATTCAGCACCTGTGAAATGTGCGCAAGAGGGAAGTCACTGCAGACAGGAAGGAACCGGTGGTGACAAAGGGGTGAGTGCAGAGAGGGGCAATGGCGTGACTGCTAGTGGGTCAGTGTTTTTTCCGCAGGTGATGGAAATGTTGTCGATTCGATCATGATGATGTTTGCACAACTCCGTAAATATACTACAGACTGCTGGGTTGTATACTTGAATGAGTGAACTTGGTGACATGCAAATTATCTCACTAGATTTGTTTTATTTTTAGGAAAAAGAACTTGAGGTGAGAGGCAGGGTGAGTCAAGCCCGGGTGGTGGTGTGTGTAAAGGCTAGAGGAAACACCTGAACATGTGGAATCCCAATGCCAAGCAGCCAGGTCCAAATCCAGATCTACTGACGTCAGGTACCCTGAAGGTGCCCATCCTGCCATCCACCACCTGACCACCCTGCCTGCCCTTCAGGCCCCTCTCCATCTCCTGCAGCAGCTTCCCGGGGGAATCCAGCTTTCTCCCCAGTGCACCCCCATCCTGCACCATAACCAGGGCATCCGGGAGGCCAACCCCTAGGTCCCTACCTGCTCCCTACCCACCACCTGCTCCTGGCATTCCTCCTGTGAATCCCTTGGCACCTGGCATGGAAAACAGATGGAAAAGAAAACATGGAAGAAAATGAAGAAAGTTCTTACAGATATACAAATACAACAAGCATGGTAAGCATTCCTCCTCCTCCTCCTCCTCCTCCTCCTTCTCTTCAGACCGAGTACAGGGCCTGGACCCTTCCCTCAAGCCTTTCTGGTTCTGCTCTCCCACCAAGCTTTAGATGCGAACTTATACTGGAGAAAATTAGCCCCGTCCCTTCCCCCTTCACCCCCAATCTGAGCCTTACTCTGCTATGCAGCCCTACTGGCTGGGGATATTGGATTAGAATGACCATGGGCCAGCAAAGACTGTCTTCTCACTACATGGATGGACGTTTCAGTCGATGAGTTTAGTAGAACTATTTTTGGAAGATGATGAGACTTCGGAGCTAACTACTCAAGACGAGTACAAGATCTGTCAAATGCGATTTTTTAAAACATTTTTTGTAATATTTGTGGTGTCATGGGAGGTGTTGTGGAGATTTAATTATGGAAAAGAGAAACTCTACCATTGTAGTGATGGTTGGCAAACGTTGGTGATTTACTGGCAAATACATTTCCCAGCAGGCCTTTATTGACCCTACTACCTGGAAGGCTGCTGGGAGGTGGAGTCCATTGGGTTGATAAGCTCTGCCTGCCCTTTTGGAACCTAATCTCACTGGAGTCTTGGGCCCTTCTCTTTCACCAGCTCTCATTTAATCCAAATAAAGCTCTTTATCCAAGGAAGAAAGGAAGGAAGGAAGGAAGGAAAGAGGAAAGGGAGAGAGATAGAGGGAGAAAGAGAGAGAAGAAAAGAAAGAAAGAAAGAAAGAAAGAAAGAAAGAAAGAAAGAAAGAAAGAAAAAAAGAAAAAAAGAAAAAAAGAAAGAAAGGGAGACAGGAAAGGGAGACAGGAAAGGAAGAAAAAACAACATGAGAGGCAACTACTGTCACTGACCCTTTAAATTTCCTCTGTGCTCAGAGTCAGACCCTCAGACCCTCCAGGGTCTCCAAGGCCTCCCTGTCTGTTTCTCACCGGCAGTCCTGGGGGTGACAAAGACAGCTTTCTGTCTCAGGTCCCCATGGGCCTGCAGCAGTATGTCAGAACTGATGCTTCTGCCCCATGTTGAGCACTAACAATATGGCTCATCCTCAGGCTGTAGGCTGAGAAGGTCCTAGAGGCCTTGTTCCCAGAGTAGCAGCCAGAGAACCGAGCTGAGATCTCCAAGGGTCCATTTCTTCTGAGCCCCACAGTTGTGGTAACGCTGAGAGAAATCTCTTGGAAGCAGCCCACATAATTTGCTCCAACACTGTTGCTAATTCCCGTACAGGTGAAGGTCACCTTGTGCCCCTGAAACCCTGACAGGGAGGCCTTCTGTGTCGGGGCACACTGTGCCCAGGACCCTGCAACAGAGCAGTGGAGACACGGACAGGCAGGTCCTGAGGGAATGCCTCCAGCTTGTTCTTCAAAAGAGGGGAAGAAGGAGGCCAGCACACCCCAGCCCAAAATCACTCGCCTTGCTTTCCACAGCCAGTCACCTATGCGGAGAACAAGGGGGGTGAGGACGAGAGGGGTCCAGGTCAAGGTGGAGACAGCCCAGGCTGTGCCCCTGACTGAGCCCACCAGTGAGAGAACTGCACAAAGCCTCTCTCATCCCCTCCCCACTTTGGAGAGCAGAGAGGAATCCTTCATGCAAATCACTCCCCTCCTGGGTCCTGAAACCTACTCACTGAATATGGTGACAGCTGAGTTGGGGGGGGGGGGGGGCTGGGGAGCCAATCGTGGGCCCCGGTGAGCATAGAGCAGAGGGTACAAGGCAGGGTTCCAGGACTGGGTGCCCAGCTGAGACACCCCCCAGCCATCCCTGCACCTCCCCCAATGCACAGGGACAGACCTCCAGCGCCCCCTGCTGTCTCAGAGTTCAGACTCACTTAGGACTGGGAGAAGGAACTAGAGTTGAGCAGAGAGGGACCCTCTGGACTTGAGCTTGCCTGGCAACCCATCCATCCCTACACAGGGTCGGGGGCTTCTGATCCCCCAAGTGCGACCTCCTGTGTGGCAGGCACCACCACACCTCAGTCCTTACTTCAGAGCTGTGGCTTCCTCAGCATGAATCACTCTGTGCCCCCCCCCCCCCCCACCACTTAGATAGTTGTGTTGTTGGGACGTCAGGTGAGGGACCCCCTCAGGGAAGTTGTGTCCTTCACTGAGGGATAAGAAGGGCAGAGGGCAGGGTCACCACTCCACAGGCTGTATCAGGAAGGCCTGAGGAGACATCCCATCTTTGTCATGCCAGGTCACTTCCCACCCAGGCAAGCCAGTCCCCATAATTCTCTGCACCTGCCCCCATCCTCACACTTCATGGGGCAGGGTCCGTTAACAAAAATGCACATGGGATTCTTCAAGGACAGACTGTAATTAGAAACAAGGGGCATGTGCCTCTCACTTTGCCTTTTCCCAAGAGCACCCATAGGCGATGGTCAACAACACAGTCATCCCTAGATGCAGCCAGGGAGCCCCAGCGCTGAGGAGAGACACTGGAGGTGACTGGGTCACCTGCACCAGATGGGGCCCCCATCCAGACGGGATTGCCCATTTGGGAACCTGCAGAAGCTTGGGAATTGTAAGGACAGAGCTCATCCCATGACCCAGAAGATCCTGGTGCTCTAAGCGCTCCTTTCTCAGTGTGCAATGTATTATAATTACTCACACCAGATCCCTCTCTAGTCCTTCTCTGTGTCACACAAGGTTCTACTCCTACTGTAAATATTCACACAATTATTTTTCCCAGTGGTTTATCTAATCCATCTCTGCACTGTTCATGACAGTACATCTAGGATATATCTCCTGGGATTTCTATCATATATATATATGTGTATATATATATGTATATATATATATATACACATATATACATATATATATGTATATATGTATACATATATATGTATACATATATACATATATACATACATATATACATATATATATATATATATATAACACAAAATACGTATAAATAATACATAAGATACAGTTTTACACACACACACTTCTAGTCATCGACTCTCGGTTAACATAGTACCGTGTGCCCTAGTCCTATAAATATTCAATGCTTCCCATTGAATACCTCACATGAAACATCTCCTCCTTGTCTGTCATAGTGAGTCAGATGAAAACCTAACAGGCTCCACGACCTTGACAGTTTTGTTTGTCCTTGAGGCACTGTCTGCAGCCTACCGGTATTTAGCTGGTGCCCAGGAAAGGTTTTTGAATTAAAAAGAATACATCAGTGAATAAAAAAAGAAAAAATACACATATCCACATTCTTTACCTTATTGCCAAAACTAGTAACTCTTCTTTCATTTGAATCATCATAATCCATCCACATTTTTAAGCACAGAGATGGAGGTCATCTTAGACAAACCCTTACACCTCACACACAGCCTCCAGGTAATTCCTAAATCCTGGGATCTCCACAATGAATATAATGCTAAAATGTGCACACTACCCAAAGCACTCTATAAATTCAATGCAATCCCCATAAAAAATCCAATGACGTTTTGCACAGAAATTAAAAAAAAACACAAATTTTGTATAGAACCAGAAAAGACCCCAAATTGCCAAAGCAATCTTGAGAAGGAACAAACCTTGAGACACCAATTTTTGTACTTTCAAATTATATTACAAAGCTGTAGTCATGAAAACCAACGTGGTATTGTTCTCAAGAGACACATAGGTTGATGTCATAGAATAAAAAGACCAGAAAGTCATTCAAGTTCCTCTTGACCACCAGGGAAGACATAGGCTGAAAACGGTCCTTTGCGAGGTCTGCGGAACAGAGCTACCATGGATTTGGGAAGGGTTTCAGAAAGAACATACTTGAATCCTAGAGCAGATGCCCCAAATGGGATCCTTAGGATTTCACTGATATTTCCTGATGCACTTTGGGAGAGAAAACTGTAATGACTCAGACGTCTGACAAAGAGCACATTGACATAGATGCCAGGATAGAGTGTGAATCAACACACTCCATCTAGGTAAGAAGCACATGTAAAGAATAATCTCATCAGGGTCAGGCCCCATCTGCCAAAGTTCCCCATGGTAGCTGCCCTCTGCTCTCTGCTGCTTCCTGCATTGGGATGGGTGCCTGAACCCCTGCCTCCGCTGTCATATCCAGTTAACTCCTTCCCCTATTGGTACACCTTTACTGTTAGAGGAATGTGTGTAGAGACAACTCTTCAGTCCTGATCCATGAACAGTCAAGGGAGCCATGGACAGGCTCACCCCCAGGAGTCTGAGTAGAACAGAGAGTCTGCCCTGAGGTGTTGGGGGGCAGCGTGGGGAGACCTGGTCTAACGCTTAGAGGAGAGTGGCTAGAGCAGTGGGGAGGCAGAAGTGGTGTCTGATGGGCTCTGCTCATGTCATACAATGGCATGTCTGTGTCTGGACACTAAGGGGCACTCAAGGCCTGTTTCTGAGGGGTCACGGTAGATCAGAGCTGAGTCCTGCCACCTGCCACTGCCTGTGCCCTCTGCTCAGGCCTCACATCTGTGACCTCCCCACCCGCTGCCCTGAAATTGCCCCTACCCTGCCCATCCCCCTGACATCCTCAGACAGAGGCACCTAAAGAAGTCGGTGAGGAGTCAAAAAACAGGGGGGTCGCATTTGCATGGTTGGGCCCTCCCCCTCTCAACAGATCAAGAGGTGAAGGGAGAGGTGAAGGGAGGCTCCGCTCAGCTGTGAGGCAACAGAAGGCAGGATCGGTGCTGACCTCTGCCATGGCCTGGTCACCTCTCCTCCTCACCCTCCTCGCTCACTGCACAGGTGACTTGATGTGGGGACACGGGAAGGGGTTCTGGAAGCACAGGTGTGGGCCTGATTCCTCCTCTTGTCTATAGACTCCAGGAATATCCTCTCTGTTGTTTCTCTTCCCAGGGATTTGGGCTCAGTCGGGGCTGACTCAACCATCCTCAGTGTCTGGGGCCCTGGGCCAGAGGGTCACTATCTCCTGCACTGGAGTTGGTAGTGACGTGGGCTGGTACCAACAAATCCCAGGAATGGCCCCCAAAACCATCATCTATCGTAATAGCAACCGACCCTCAGGGGTCCCTGATCGATTCTCCGGCTCCAAGTCTGGCAGCACAGGCACCCTGACCATCACTGGGCTCCAGGCTGAGGACGAGGCTGATTATTACTGCTCATCGTGGTACAGCAGTGGCAGTGCTTACACAGTGGTCCAGGCCTGTGGGGAAGTGAGACAAAAACCTAGTTACTCATCTGTAAAGAGGGAAACATATCAGCAGTTGCCTCCTCAGCTTAGCCTGTGATTCTGCTCATTCCGTGGCTGATGACTTGGACGCAGGTCCATGCAAGGGCACCTCCCGTGAGTGAGATTCCTCCTGTCCTTTCTGTCCTCAAAGTCACTCTCAGAAAACCCTTCCGACACAGAGTCTTGATGGAAGACAAATCTCTTGTTTTATCAGCTCAGGTATTTTACTTCTAGGCCTAATCATATCAATTTTTCCTTCTGATATAAAAATAAATAAAGCATTTTTACTTTTTCTCTGAACTCTACCCATGTGGTCCCTGAAGAATAAGTCAGCCTTATTTGCATCTGGTACTATTATCTCCATGGCAGTGGCTAGTCTTTTCTTCTTATCTATTATTTGTGAAAAAATGCCAATTTAAAATTGTAAAATTATGAAGATAAGTTTCAAAACCTTTGTCCATAGGAAAAACCCTGCACTTCAATGTTTATAACAACTGATTGCTAATCACAAAAGGCTGAAAGCACCCTAAACATGGCACATGGATATTTATTCTAGGTTTAAAATAATCACCCAAACCAGGAACCAACTAAGAGGACACCCAGGAGGTGCCACTTTTATAAATAATTTAATAATTATATCAAACATTGGAAGAAGCAAAACTCTGCAAACATCTGTAGGTCGTGGGGATGCTAAACGCTGAAAAAGAATTAGTCATGTGAACAGAGGAAAACATTCTGAGCCACAGAATTATTCTATATGATGCTAATGGCCTTTCAATGACACTCTGTCATTGTCTGGCATTGTCTCCAAAACAAACGCAAGCAAATCAGCGCACAACCACCACACATACCCATGTGAGCACACACACAAGGACAGGTTGTGTCTAGGAGCTCACGAGCCAACTTAAAGGGGCCCACGAGGCAAAACTAGAAAGATTTCAACCACAGGAACATAAAAGGATTGGGTTGTAACTCAGTGTCTACACATGTATCTGCCGTCTATATTGTTAACTGATGGTATAAATAAATGGAATCAGATGAGACACGTTCCCGTGCGGAGATTTCATGGAACAGGTGTAAACCCTTGTCTTGAATGACGTCAGGCATAACCCCCACTCAGTAAGTATGCACAAAGGCACCAACAAGAGGGACAGTCTGAAGAAGTGTCACAGTAAGAGAAGCTTAAGGACAATTCACAACTCAATGTCACAAAGAATCTTAACCGGATCTTACTACAGAAAAAGGACATTAGGTAAAAACTAAGAAAACCTGAATAAACTGTGGATATTAATTGTTACACGTTGAACTGTGTCTCCAACAATTCATGTGATTAAGAGTTCTAAAAACTCCCATATTTCAGGATGAGACTCTATTTGGAAATGAGACTGTTGCAGATGTAATTACCAGGGTGAGACCAGTAGAGTGTAACTGCATCTGTTCTAAGCTTTCTCTGTCTTTGTTTTTCCTCTGACTCAGTCTGGAATGCTGCTGAAAGGAATCTCACTATTTTGGAGAAAAGGCCTATGAACCCATCCTACATTGTCTAGGGAACCCTGGTATCACCAGAAAAATCTAGACATTTTGTCGTCTTTTCACTCTTAACCAATGGAACATTTACCAAATAAATATAATAGGGTTGAATGTGAGTGGGATTCCCTTCCCTGAATGTCCCTTAATGGATGAGCAGAGAACGAATTTCTAAGAAGATCGATTCCCTTGTACTGTACAGTGGTTTACATCATGGTCATCCTGAAAACACTTACAAAACTGAACTATTAGAGAGGCAAATGAGTCATAAGTATACCAGAGAAGAAAACTAAATTCCAGACTAAGTATAAAGGCCCGGTCAAAACCCAAATTGGGAATTAAGTACAGTGGATACTTCTCTGCGGAGACCTGGTAGTCTTTTGACAAACGGAGACTTCAAAGGCCCCAGAGCCTGTACCATAGAGGTGATGGGATATAACAGGAGATTCTCATAATACAGCAGCAACAGCAAAAAGTATTCAAAGTTCAAGGATAACACCCATGGACTTTTTATCACATATGAACCGGGAGTGATCCTGGGAAATATGAGGCCTTGAAATTGGTTTCGATTGGAGACTGGTAGGGGTGCCTGGGTGGCTCAGTCGGTTAAGCTTCAGACTTCGGTTCAGGTCATGATGTCGTGGTTGTGAGTCGATGTCCTGCCTTGGGCTCTGTGCCACTAACTCAGAGCCTGGAACCTGCTTCTGATTCTGCGTCTCCCGCTCTCTCTCTGTACCTCCCTGCTCTCTCTCCCTCTCTCTCTTTGACCCCCCCTTCTCTCTTTCTCTCTCTGTCCTCTCTCTCTTTCTCTCTCTGTCTTCTCTCTCTTAAAAAGAAATAAACATTAAAACAAATTCAGATTGGAGACTGGTAGTGATGCCAGGGCCCTGCAGCAAGCAAACCCAATGTCAGGGAACACTAATATGTCCAGGAACGTAAACACTGTAAAATAAGCCCTATGGTAAGCAGACTGGATGCTGTTAGTAACCTGAAGAAAATTAATGTCTCCATCCCAAGCACCCAGGAGAGGTTGCACTCATGTTCCTTCTCTGGACACTGAAACCTCAAATATCCGTCTGCAAAGGTCAGAGTGTCCTCTAGGGATGCTGTATGTTGTCAGAGCAGCTGGGTGACCAGGACTGGGGTCATCGGTGGGCTGCTCAGACTGCCCTGAGATGACTGGGCTCTGGGCCAGGCCAGCAAGAAAATACTCGAATGGCTCTCATCTACTAAGGCAAACACGGTCCATACTGCAGTGTGACTGTCCCTCACCTGGGCCTCAGGGGCCCCGGGAGTGCTCAGCTCTGACTCACTCCCTTACATCACCTTTCTCCCTCCAACCCCATGGCACCCTTCCCCAGGCCTGAGGCCAAGCACAGACGTCTGGTCCATCGCACAGAACAAAAACGTTTGCAGGCAGAATCTTGAGCTGGACCACAGTCAGGGAGGTGACTACTAGAACACTGGGGAAGAGGGGTCTTGTTTTATTCTTCTGCTCTTTTTATTCTGTCGCATCAATCCATGTGTTTCTTTCTAGGCCAATGCCCTACTGGTTTTCATTACTATAGCTTTGTAATATAACTCAAAAGCAGGAAGTCTGGTCCCTCCAGCTTTGTTCTTCTCTCTCAATATTGTTTGGCAATTTGGGGTCTCTCTGGTTGTGTATAAAAGTCAGGAGATTTTTTCTATTTCTGTGAAAACTGTCTCTGGAATTTTCATGGGAATTGCATGGAGTCTATAGATTGCTTTGGGCAGTGTGTACATTGTATCATGGCTTTTGGTTTGGAAAACGCTGGGTTTAGGAATTACGTGGAGGCTGTGTGTGAGGTCGAAGGATGTGTCCAAGATGACACCCGTGTCTGTGGTTCACAATTTGAATGGATGATGATGGCCCAAAAGAAAGACCCGATGCCCGTTTTAGCCATAAGGTAAAGAATGTGGATATTTGCATTGTTTCCTTTGTTAATTCACTGATGTATTCTTTTTAATTCAAAGCCATTTCCTGAGCACCAAGGACATAGCAGTCAGCTGCAGACACTTAGTGCTGCAAAGGACAAACTAAACTCTCAAGGTCATGGAGTATGTTTGGTCATCACCTGACTCACTACGAAAGACAAGGATCAGATGTTTTACGTGAAGTATTCATATATTGTGGCCCTGAATATATATACATTCACACACATGCACAACGAGTCAAACCAGATTTCAGGGTTAAGGAAGGTATATTTCTCTTCCTAGGTTTGCCTTTCGATTCCATTTGGAGATGCTGGATTCAGGTGGTCAGTTGGCCTACCTCTTAGACCTCCAGTGGATGTCCACTAGAGTCATCAACAACAAGCCACCCCTCTTTCTCGGGCCTTGACACATGCCCTGACCTCTGACCCAGGGCACCTCCTCTTAGGGATCCATTGGCTCACCCTAAAGTTCCCCCTTTACGTACCGCAGCTCTGTAAAGACCTCTTTGTCCCAGCTCCCCTGCACGCCGCAAATGCACACGGGCTGTGTCCCCATATGTGTGTCCCAGCGACACCCCTTCGCTGTCCTTACATTTACCACGGGCAGCATCTGTGAACAGGAGACACAGAGCAGTTCTGGGGATACTGTTGGCAGAGATGGACATTTTGAACCAAATCACAAGCTTCCACTGAGATACATTTCCAAACGTGAGAGTGTCATGGTTCCAATAAGGGACCCAGAAAGGCCCTTTCGTACTCCGCTCCCATGGCTCACAACATCAGTACGACTGCTGTCCAAATTAACATTCTGCTTGGTGTGCAGAGGGGATCACAGCAGATGGAGGACATGGTGCCTAGGGCAGCAGGGGAGCAGCGCGAACAGGGGCCTGCAGAGTGAGGGTCAGCAGCTAAGCTTCCTGGGGGGCAGTAGGCACACTGGAGCCTCAGGGCTATGTGACCTGCCTCCACCTGGGAGCGTCCATTGTCCTGTGAGCCCTTGCATCTGTCTGCGTCACCACATTGCTTCCAACGTGGATCACTTCTTCCTTTTTCCCTCTGGCGTCTGGAAAATTGCAGGCTTATACACAAGGCATAGACAGAGCGCATTTCCCAGGAGGAAGCGGGCTCTCAGGACCTGCCCAGAGGATAAGGCAGCTTGTGGGCAGAATCCCTTCAACGGAACCTCAGGGAACAGAGCTCTGTGTGGTGTCCACCGTGTCCTGGAGTGTCTCCTTCAGTCCTTTATACATGGAGACTTTGCCAGATTTTATGGAAAGCAGTCCCTGAGGTCACACAGGACATACTCTCTCCTCAGTTCATCAAGGAGCAGGGGCAGCAATACCAGACTCACAACCCGTCTCTTAGTAAACTGGTCACTTGAGCCAAGGTCCCCACTGGAAACCTCTGCAATATGCACTATTCTGGGTGTGAGACAGATGCCCCATCAATGTGAAGCTTGACATCGTATAGGATGCAGCCAGAGTGGGAGGAAATAATCACTTCAGATCCGGGGTCACTGCCCCACACCTTGCAAAGGGCTCTTCACCCGCTCACGTGGGACAAGATCTCTTCTCTGCTGCGTTTGTTCCACCCATTGTGTCTCTGGTACCAAGTGTCACCAGTAAGTCACCAACACTGAGACTAATCACTCACTAAGATCTCTGCTGTCACTGCTGCCACAGCACGGCCCTATCTAAGGCCATGACATCCATCTGGGACTTCAAGAGTGACCACTTTCCTTTCCCATCCATGCAAAGTAGTAACCATCGATTTGGCTTTTTAGTTACATTGTCTAACACGTGAGGAATAATGTTGCAAAATAATGGACGTGAAGATTCCCTTTGCAAGTTCTTGATCCTTGTGGAACTGGTCCCCTCGCTACTCCATGAACAAGGATGCCGGCCTCAGGACCACATCATAAGTGTGTGAGAGTGTGCGTTTTACCATGTTATAAATGGATCTGTTTTTGTGTTTATGTGGCTCTTATTAGGATTTGGTGTGAAATTTGGCCAAAGGCTCTTTGAGACCAATTGGGGCAATATGATCGTATCTCTTAATGTAATAAGATGGTATGTAAGTAAAGATTTTCTTACTATCATTGGAGTAAATCACACTTAATAATTGTGTATCAATTTATAATATGGTATTGAGGTCTCTTTGTTAATATTTTATACAGAGTATTTCTATCACTATTTAATAATAATGGTCTGTAATTTTCATTTTTGTGCAATGTTTTTTGAAAGTGTACTTTTGAGTTTTATAACCCTTGTAAACGAACTAAAAAATATTATATACCTTTTGATATTATGAAAAAACAAGGAGCAAATAAAAAATATTCTTCTCAATTCTGAAGTTTTGTTAGTTGTCCCCTGTGAAAACATCTGTATCTTATGCATTTCTATGGAGTGCTTCTAGAAAAACATTTTCCATTTTTCAATTAAAGTTGGTCTATACACTCAGTATATTTTTAGTATAGCCAAATTGTAACTTTTTGAGAAAGTATGCATTCAATGTATTCTTAATAGGAGCTATCTCTCACAAGTTGCTTCCATTCATTTTTCGTGTTTCAACATGAGTTCAATAGGATGTGCTTGCAACAGCCCTGTGGACCCTACAGTGCTGGTCAGTGACGACCAGTCACCCAAAGGAGCCCAACATGGAGGCTTTGAGCTATGTCAGCATGTGCTTGTTCCAGAGCTCTTCCCGGGCTTTAGTGGAAACTGCACCCTCCTCAGTGTGTGGTGTGGGCTGGGCTCCAGCACCAGGGCTCAGGGAGGGGCTGGACTGTCACTGAATGGGACCCATGTGCATGGACAGCCCCTCCTGTGTCAGGGGTGGAGGGGAAATGAGAGCCTGGGGCAGCCCAGCCCAATGTGGGGACCAGAGGCTGTGCCACCATGGCCTGGACTCCTGTCTTCCTTAAGCTCCTCCCGCACTGCACAGGTAGGGACAGGCCTTGTGGACACAGGGTGGGCTCCAAATCACTCTTTCTGTCCTCAGTGACCTGAGAGATGCTTTTTCTTTTTCCTTTCTAGCCCCATCCCCCCTGAGTGTCTGTGTTCGCATGTCCCCTATCCCAGCCTGTGCTGACCCAGCCGCATCTGCATCTCCAGATGCTTCTGCATCTCCAGAAGCAACGGCCGGACTCACCTGCGCCATGAACAGTGGATTCCGTGTTTGCAGCTACTACATAGACAGGTTCCAGAGAAGCCAGGGAGCCCTCCCTGGTATCTTCTTTGGTTCTCTTCACACTCAAATAAGCACCAGGGTCCGGGGTCCCCAGTTGCTTCTCTGAATCCAAAGATGCCTGGGCCAATGCAGGAATTCTGCTCATCTCTGATGAGCAGCCTAAGCACGAAGCTTCTATTGTGCTACAGATCCTGGCAGTGGGAGCAGCTTTCCTTACAGTGTCTCAGACAAGGAGCGAGTGACACAAACACACTTGGGGCTGAAAGCCTTGTCTCTGAGCATCCTGTACTGAGACACTTGTGTGGACGCTCCTGTAGGAGGGAGTCCTCTGAGGGGTCACGTGTCCTTGAGGAAGAAGGAATAACACACAGATCATGCTGTTGCCTGAGACAGCACAGGTGTCCCAGGAGCGCACACAGGTGAGGGAATAGAGCCTGATGGCACAGGCTTATGGCGTCTGGAGAATAAATACTTTTACAGCATAAACCTCAGTCTCTCTCTCTCTTGTTGTCTCTCCTTTACTAGTCTCAGAATAATTCACTTTACACACTCCTGGTCAGTGATTATATGTTTGTCTGTTTATGTGTTTTCCCACAACAAGGAACTCTCTGGGACATGTGGAGAGTGTCCTCAAATTTACCTGAATTTCACACCGAGGTTTATCTGTCAGGAAACGGTGACATGTGCACAGGTGAAGGGCTCAGCACCAGGAGGCTGCTCCCCATTTTGATGCCAACAGCAGCTAGTAGCTCACCTGTACCCTCTGTCCAACGTGCGACAAATTGGAAGTTCCCACAACTCCCTAGATGCGTTCCATTTATTCGCCTGAGGGGCTCACAGATCTCAGGGAAACACTGACTCCTTTAGTCAGTTCATTAAAGATATGGTGAAGGGGACAGGGGAACAAGTAATGAAGAGCCACCTAGTGTCAAGTCTGGGAGCGTCTCGAGTACCAGAGCATCAGACCCTGGGGAGTTGAGGTGCATCTCTTCTGGGAGTGGATGTGTTCGCCAAACCAGAAGATCTTCAAACACTGTACTTTGTGATTTTATTGAGGATTCGGGGAGACATGATCAGACATTAACTACGCTGTCAGCCTTTTTCCTGTCTCTCAAGTATGAGGGGTGAAGATTCCCAGCCTCTGACCAAGCCTTGGTCTTTCTGGGGACCAGCCCCATCCAGGAGGCTTCAGGGAGCCCACCCAGAGTCACATCATTAGAACTAGGATGTTTCTAGTGTTCTTTTCATTTAGAAAATGACAAGAATTTCAGCAATTCGGTGTCAGCATCTAGGATGTAGAGACAGGTGTGTAGTTTCTGAGATCATACAGTACTGTTGTCTGGACTGAAAATGGTGACAGAGGTACTCACATTCATCCACAAATCTCAAGCCGTAAACTGTGTCTCTTGTGTTACTGATGACACAACCATATCTGACATGTTAATAAGCACCTTGGTCAGAGACAATTTCCTCTCTCACCCATCTGACTAAAAGTGAGTCCCAAAGTCTTCAGACTCTCCTCACTGCACCCTCCCCCACACACACTCTGCTCGTCTCCCCTCTTCTCCTGCTTCCCTCAGGCCTTCCGCCTCTCTCTATGGCTCTTCAGGCCCGAACTCCATCTCTATGTTAGGATTTCAGAGAAAACTATAATCTTGCAAGAGTTTCCACTCTCCATGGTTCATCTCTACAGAGACGATGCAGAAAGGGACCAGCAGGAAATCACTTCCTCATGTGATTCCTGCTCTCATCTCTGATTGTAGTTTTCATGCCCCACCAACCTCATCAATCTCTGTAATACGACCACATGATTACCGTATTTCCGTGAAATGAATGTTCACCCAGCCTTTGAGTATTTGCACAGAGAAGCGATTCATGCAATTACTTCTGCCTTCAGAATGACCGAGGCTGCACACAGGGTAACTTTTGCCATGGTGAACAAAGGAAGGATTGGCTGCATATTTCAATACATGACAGCTTTTCTTGGTCTTGAGAATATTGGTTTCTAAGACCATAAGGACACTCACTCAGCCACACACTTTTGCACCAAGCAATGCAGTGTCAAGCATTAACCCTTTTGCAAAATAACAGTAGACACTATCTGACGGTCACCCAATGGAGGTATCAGGGGATACGAGAGGCACAGTGGGGGAGGGCTGTGATGTGAAGGGCATGAAGAAGGGGCTGTGTGATCAGCCCCTATCTTGTGCTTCCGAAGACCTGAAGACCCCACAGCTATGGGAAATGTGTCTACAGGAAGGAGAATGGATAGAAGGCCCATCCACAAGGCCTGACATTCTGATTCAGTGAAATTCCTATAGAACTAATTCAGACCATATTCCTCCCCTTTGTGTAAGTTTCATACTCGTGCAAGAGAAGTGGCCTTCCAGACATTGGCCTTCTTGAGTTCCAAGCTCCAGAACGCTGGACGGTCATACAGAGAGCCAGCCCCAGGGATGGGTTTGCAAGGGGAACAACACAACACTCAGCAAATGCAGAGAGGACACAAGGGGACAGGGATACACTTGTCTTCATGTGTGGCCTCTGAAGGAAAGGTTTTCCATTCTCTCTCTCTTTCTCTCCCTCTGTCTCTCTCTCTCACACACACACACACACGGATCTCTCCTCTATCTGAGTATATGGAGTTCTGGATTTTGTAGCTTCCTGGCTTCTCTTTCTCCCCAAAACTCATGATCAACCTGTGCTCATCCAGCCAACCTCAGGGTCACAAGCCCAGGAGGAAGTATTCTCATCATCAGGAAACTCCAGCGACATCCAGTGTGACCAGTGTCCTGTCACTGAGCAGCCAGGACTTGCCCTGATCACCTTCTCTCCTAAGACAGGTTGATGCTCAGGAATCCCAGGGTGAGTCTCTATCGCTGTGGGCAGCTCAGCCTCTGACCCCCTTGGGCTCCAGTCAGCACTTGAGGCTGATCAGTACATTGGTTCTGGAATAGCAGCTTCAGTGTTGCTCCCACACAGCTCAAAGCCCAGGGGAATGTATCGCACCCTCCCTGTGCTCTTAATGCTGGACTGTTACTCCCTCAGTCCCCCCAGTGACACCTCCAGCCAGGTTGGAGTTCTGATGAAAATTCTTCTGTCTCAAACTGGGGCCACAATGCCTGTGACCTCAGAGACATAGTCCCCCTCATCTCCACCTCTCCACCACTCACATGTGGGATCTTTGACCAAAGATTCATGTAGCCTTGGTGAATAGAAATTCACTCCTCTACTCATGGTGGCTGGATGAACTATGGCTCTCTCCTGCATATGCTGGACACAAAGAACGCAGGTAGAGCTGTGTTCACCCCAGAGACAAGTCTGACCCCAAATCGCTCGCTCCTAGAAGCTCTGTGTGTGCTTAGTAATTGAGTCACTGAGATGGCTGCGGTTCACAGGAACAGACTCCCCCTGGGCTTTCATTGGACATCATGCAGGACTCACCTACTTATAGAACAATGCCACCATAGTAAGCTGGTGGCAAAGAAAACATGACTTTGCAAAAAGTTTATAGCAGGCATCCTTTTTGCATTGTTTTTCCATCCATGTTTTTACCTACAATTTCTATCCATCTTTGCTCTGCAATAAATACCGTTGTATGAAAACTATACTAGTGATTGTATCTGCATTTTCATAATAACGATGTCATTGACTGAAATAAATATTACTGAGAGAAATTTTGTATAAAGGAGCACACACCCATTCAAAGGGCACACTGGGCTAAGTGCTGACTAACACATAAACTGTGTCACCGGATCCTCGTCAGAGCACCTGCTGCTGTCGCTCCTTCCCTCCCAGAACGGCCTGCAAGTTTGTCTTTGGGCTCTGAGGTCAGTGTCACACTCAAGGCTCCTGCAGACTTGGGTCTCTTTGCTGGGAGAGCAGATCCTGGAAGGAATCACTGCACATAGTATGAAGAGAGCTATTGTTTTCAACAAGCAGACATAGTGACAGATGACAAAGATTTTTTTGTGTAACGCCCCGAGGAATACACACAACTGTTTCTACTCACAGCCTGAACAGAAGCTCTCCCCCTCTCCTCAGTGCTGTGGGAACCTTGGAGGAAGGTGAGCTCTGGAAACCCGGGAGAAATCACGTAACAGGAAAGGACACAGAATCCTACACAGAAGGGTCCACGTGTCTGGTGGTACTCATCACTGCACTGGGCATGATCTTGATCTAAGTGGACTTTTGGTAGAGACACCACCTCATTCCTGACCCATGACCCATACAGGCGGCCACGGACTGACTCTCCCTGAGGAGTCTGAGTAGAGCATCCAGTCTGGCTTAGGTTATGGGAGGTTCCCTAGAGGGACACCTGGACTGACCCTTGTCAGAGTGCAGTGGACAGTGCAATGGGGACACAGGAGCTGTCTTTGGTGGACTTGCCTACCAGTTGAAACAATGGCGGCTCTGAGTCCGAACACCAGGGGGCTCACAGGACTCATTGCTGTGGGTTCAAGGCTGATGAAAACTGAAACCTGCCACCTGTACTGTCAGTGCCCCCTGCACACAGCTCACAACTGTGTCCTCCCCACCCTTTGGCCTGAAACAGCCCCCCCTCGACCAGCCCCCTGACATCCTCAGGCAGAGGGAACTGACACAGGCCCAGGGAGGGTCAGAGAGCTGGGGTCTCATTTGCATGGAGGGGGCCCTCCCTCCCTCAGAAGATGAAGAGGGGAAGGGAGAGGTTAGGGGAGGCTCTGCTCAGCTGTGAGGCACAGAAGACAGAATCGGTGATGACCACCACCATGGCCTGGTCTCCTTTCCTTCTCACTCTCCTCGCTCACTGCACAGGTGACTGGATGAGGGCACACAGGAAAGGACTCTAGGAGGACATGTGGGTCCTGCTTCCACTCCCTTGTATCCAGACCCCAGCAACACCCTCTCTGTGTTTCTACCCCTTCCAGGTTCCTGGGCCCAGTCAGTGTTGACTCAGCCGCCCTCAGTGTCGGGGTCTCTGGGTCAGAGGGTCACCATCTCCTGCACTGGAAGCAGATCCAACATCGGGGGTAATTATGTGAGCCTGGTACCAACAAGTCCCAGGAATGGCCCCCAGTCTCCTGATTTATGAGAATAACAAACGACCCTCCGGGGTCCCCGATCGATTCTCGGGCTCCAAGTCTGGCAGCTCGGGCTCCCTGACCATCACTGGGCTGCAGGCTGATGACGAGGCTGATTATTATTGTGCATGATGGGACGATAGTCTCAGTGCTCACTCAGAGCTCCAGGGCTGTGGGGAAGTGAGACAAAAACCTGCTGTGCCCACAGTGAAGGGCTTTCCTTCTTCAGCCCCACTTTCTGTCAAAACTGTTGCTTCCCTCTTTGTTTAGCCTAAAACTGACCCTGAAACCAAACCCAATGAACCGCCTCTAGTATCTGTCCTTTTCCTGTCAATTCTGTCCCCAAAGCCTGTCCTTACATGCACACATTTTCTGTTTCATACAAGCTGATCAGAAATTCCTGGATGCTGGGGCATCCTCCTCCTCCTTCTCCTCCTCCTCCTCCTCCTCCTCCTCCTCCTCCTCCTCCTCCTCCTTCTCTTCTACAGCACTGTTTCTGACTGAGTACAGGGCCTGGACCCTTCCCTCAAGCCTTTCTGGTTCTGCTCTCCGACCAAGAATCAGATGCCATCTTTGTACTGGGGAAAATTAGCCCCATCCCCCTCCTCCTTCACCCCTCTCTGAGCCTTACTCTGCTGTTCAGCCATGGCTGGCCGCGGGAATTGGATAAGAATGACCATGGGTTAGTAAAGACTGTCTTCTCACTACTTGGATGGACATTTCAGCTGATGAGTTTAGTAGAACTCTTTTTGGCAGATGATGAGTCTTCGCAGCTAACTACTGAAGACGAGTATAAGAGATGTCAAATGTGATTTTTTAACCTGTTTTGCAATATTCATGGTGTTGTCGGAAGTGATACGGAGTTTTAATTATGGAAAAGAGAAACTCTACCATTGTAGTGATGGTGGGCAAACATTGGTCATTTACTGGCAAATACATTTCCCAGCACGACTTTACTGACCGTACTAACTGGAAGGCTGCTGGGAAACGGAGTCCATTGGGTTGATAAGCTCTGCCTGCCCTTTTGGAACCTAATCTCACTGGCGTCTCAGGCCCTTCGCTTTCTCCAGCTCTCATTTAATCCAAATAAAGCTCTTTATCCAAGGAAGAAAGGAAGGGAGGAAGGAAGGAAAGAGGAAAGGGAGAGAGATAGGGAGAGAAAGAGAGAGAAAGAAAAGAAAACAAAGGAAAGAAGTAGGAAAGAAAGAAAGAAAGAAAGAAAGAAAGAAAGAAAGAAAGAAAGAAAAAGAAAGAAAGTTAGAAAGAAAGAGAGACAGGAGAGGAAGGAGAGGAAGAAAAAACAACATGAGAGGCAACTACTGTCACTGACCCTTTAAATTTCCTCTGTGCTCAGAGTCAGACCCTCAGACCCTCCAGGGTCTCCAAGGCCTCCCTGTCTGTTTCTCACCGGCAGTCCTGGGGGTGACAGAGACAGCTTTCTGTCTCAGGTCCCCATGGGCCTGCAGCAGTAAGTCAGAACTGATGCTTCTGCCCGAAGTTGAGCACTAACAATAAGGCTCATCCTCAGGCTGCAGGCTGAGAAGGTCCTAGAGGCCTTGTTCCCAGAGTGGGAGCCAGAGAACCGAGCTGAGATCTCCAAGGGTCCATTTCTTCTGAGCACCACAGTTGTGGTAACGCTGAGAGAAATCTGGAAGCAGCCCACATAATTTGCTCCAACACTGTTGCTAATTCCCGTCCAGGTGAGGGTCACCTTGTGCCCCTGAAACCCTGACAGGGAGGCCTCCTGTGTCGCGGCACACTGTGCCCAGGACCCTGCAACAGAGCAGTGGAGACACGGACAGGCAGGTCCTGAGGGAATGCCTCCAGCTTGTTCTTCAAAAGAGGGAAAGAAGGAGCCCAGCACACCCCAGCCCATAATCACTCGCCTTGCTTTCCACAGCCAGTCACCTAAGCGGAGAACAAGGGGGGAGAGGAGAGGGGTCCAAGCCAAGGTGGAGACAGCCCAGGCTGTGCCCCTGACTGAGCCCACCAGTGAGAGAACTGCACAAAGCCTCTCTCATCCCCTCCCCACTTTGGAGAGCAGAGAGGAATCCTTCATGCAAATCACTCCCCTCCTGGGTCCCTAAACCTAGTCACTAAATATAGTGACAGCTGAGGGGGGGGTGGGGCTGGGGAGCCAAATGTGGGCCCCGGTGAGCATAGAGCAGAGGGTACAAGGCAGGGTTCCAGGACTGTGTGCCCAGCTGAGACACCCCTCAGCCATCCCTGCACCTCCCCCAATGGAGAGGGACAGACCTCCAGTGCCCCCTGCTGTCTCAGAATTCAGACTCACTTAGGACTGGGAGAAGGAACTGGAGTTGAGCAGAGAGAGGGACCCTCTGGACTTGAGCCTGCCTGGCACCCCACCCATCCCTATACAGGGTCGGGGGCTTCTGATCCCCCAAGTGCGACCTCCTGTGTGGCAGGCACCACCACACCTCAGTCCTTACTTCAGAGCTGTGGCTTCCTCAGCATGCATCACTCGGTGCCCCCACCACCACTTAGGTAGTTGTGCTTTTGGGACGTCAGGTGAGTGACCCCTCAGGGATGTTGTGTCCTGCACTGAGGGATAAGAAGTGCAGAGGGCAGGCTCACACAGGCTGTATCAGGAAGGCCTGAGGAGACATCCCATCTCTTTGTCATGTCAGGACACTTCCCACCCAGGCAAGCCAGTCCCCATAATCCTCTGCACCTGCCCCCATCCTCACACTTCATGGGGCAGGGCCCGTTAACAAAAATGCACATGAGATTCTTCAAGGACACACTGTAATTAGAAACAAGGGACATGTGCCTCTCACGTTGCCTTTTCCCAAGAGCACCCATAGGCGATAGTCAGCAACACAGTCATCCCAGGATGCAGCCAGGAAGCCCCAGTGGTGAGGTAGACACTGGAGGTGACTCGGTCCCCGGCACCAGATGGGTTTCCCTTCCAGACGGGACTGCATATTTGGGAAAACACAGAAGCTTGGGAATTGTAAGGACAGAGCTCATCCCATGACTCAGAAGCTCCTGGTGCTCTAAGCCCTCCTTTCTCAGTGTGCAATGTATTATAATTACATCAGATCCTTCTCTAGTCCTTCTGTGTGTCACACAAGGTTCTACTCCTTCTGTAAATATTCACACAATTGTTTTCCCCAGTATTTATCCAATCCATCTCTGCACTGTTGATGACAATACATCTAGGATATATCTTCTGGGATTCATATCATATATATATGTGTATATATATACATATATATATAAAACACAAACTACGTATAAATAAAACATGAGATATTGTTATACACACACACAACTTCTAGTTATCGACTCTCGATTAACATAGAACCCTGTGCTCTAGTCCTATAATATTTAATGCTTCTCATTGAATACCTCCCATGAAACATCTCCTCCTTGTCTGTCATAGTGAGTCACATGAAAACCCAACAGGCTCCACGACCTTGACAGTTTTGTTTGTCCTTTCAACACTGAGTGTCTGCAGTCTACCAGCACTTAGCTGGTGCCCAGGAAAGGTTTTTGAACTAAAAAGAATACATCAGTGAATTAAAAAAGAAAAAATACGGGCACCTGGGTGGCACAGTCGGTTAAGCGTCCGACTTCAGCCAGGTACGATCTCGCTTTCCATGAGTTCGAGCCCCCCGTCAGGCTCTGGGCTGATAGCTCGGAGCCCGGAGCCTGTTTCCGATTCTGCGTTTCCCTCTCTCTCTGCCCCTCCCCCGTTCATGCTGTGTCTCTCTCTGTCCCAAAAATAAAAATAAAAAAACGTTGAAAAAAAAAAGAAAAGAAAAGAAAAAATACACATATCCACATTCTTTACCTTATTGCCAAAACTAGTAACTCTTCTTTCATTTGAATCATCATAATCCATCCACATTTTTAAGCACAGAGATGGAGGTCATCTTAGACAAACACGTAGACCTCACACACAGCCTCCATGTAATTCCTAAATCCTGGGATCTCCACAATAAATATAATGCTAAAATGTCCACACTACCCAAAGCCCTCTATAAATTCAATGCAATCCCCATAAAAAAATCCAATGACGTTTTGCACAGATATTAAAAAAAAAAAACAAATTTTGTATAGAACCAGAAAAGACCCCAAATTGCCAAAGCAATCTTGAGAAGGAACAAACCTCGAGACACCATTCTTCACATTTTGAAATTATATTACAAAGCTGTAGTCATGGAAACCAATGTGGTATTGTTCTCGAGAGACACATAGATTCATGCCATAGATAAAAAGACCAGAAAGTCATTCAAGTTCTTCTTGACCACCAGGGAAGACATAGGTTGAAAACGGTCCTTTGCAAGGTCTCCGGAACAGAGCTACCATGGATTTGGGAAGCATTTCAGAAAGAATATACATGAATCCTAGAGCAGATGCCCCAAATAGGATCTTTAGGATCTCACTGCTATTTCCTGATGCACTTTGGGAGAGAAAACTGGAATGACTCAGACGTCTGACAATGAGCTCATTGACATAGATGCCGGGATAGAGTGTGAATCAACACACTCCATCTGGGTAAGAAGCACATGTAAAGAATAATCTCATCAGGGTCAGGTCCCATCTGCCAAAGTTCCCCATGGGAGCTGCCCTCTGCTCTCTGCTGTTTCCTGCATTGGCATGGGCGCCTGGAGCCCTGGCTCTGCTGTCATATTCAGTTAACTCCTTCCCCTATTGGTACACATTTACTGTTAGAGGAATGTGTGTAGAGACAACTCTTCAGGCCTGACCCATTAAGAGTCAAGGGAGCCATGGACAGGCTCACCCCCAGGAGTCTGAGTAGAACAGAGAGTCTGCCCTGAGGTGATGGGGGGCCACGTGGGGATACCTGGTCTAACGCTTAGGTAGAGGAGAGTGGATAGAGGAGTGAGGAGGCAGAAGTGGTCTCTGATGGGCTCTGCTCGTGTCATACAATGGCATGACTGTGTCTGGACACTAAGGGGCACTCAAGGCCTGTTTCTGAGGGGTCACGGTAGATCAGAGATGAGAACTGCCACCTGCCACTGCCTGTGCCCTCTGCTCAGGCCTCACATCTGTGACCTCACCACCCCTGCCCTGAAATTGCCCCTACCCTGCCAATCCCCCTGACATCCTCAGGCAGAGGCACCCATAGAAGTCAGTGAGGAGTCAGAAAACAGGGGGGTCGCATTTGCATGGTTGGGCCCTCCCCCTCTCAACAGATCAAGAGGTGAAGGGAGAGGTGAAGGGAGACTCTGCTCAGCTGTGAGGCAACAGAAGGCAGGATCGGTGCTGACCTCCGCCATGGCCTGGTCCCCTCTCCTCCTCACCCTCCTCGCTCACTGCACAGGTGACTTGATGTGGGGACACGGGAAGGGGTCCTGGAAGCACAAGTGTGCGCCAGATTCCTCCTCTTGTCTCTAGACCCCAGGAATATCCTCTCTGTTGTTTCTCTTTCCAGGGATTTGGGCTCAGTCGGGGCCGAATCAACCATCCTCAGTGTCGGGGGCCCTGGGCCAGAGGGTCACTATCTCCTGCACTGGAGTTGGTAGTTACGTGTACTGGTACCAACAAATCCCAGGAATGGCCCCCAAAACCATCATCTATTATGATAGCAACCGACCCTCAGGGGTCCCTGATCGATTCTCCGGCTCCAAGTCTGGGAGCACAGGCACGCTGACCATCAATGGGCTCCAAGCCGAGGACGAGGCTGATTATTACTGCTCATCGTGGTACAGCAGTGGCAGAGCTTACACAGTGGTCCAGGCCTGTGGGGAAGTGAGACAAAAACCTAGTTACTCATCTGGAAAGAAGGGAAACACATCAGCAGTTGCCTCCTCAGCTTAGCCTGTGATTCTGCTCATTCTGTGGCTGATGACTTGGGCGCAGGTCCATGCAAGGGCACCTCCCGTGAGTGAGGTTCCTCCTGTCCTTTCTGTCCTCAAAGTCACTCTCAGAAAACCCTTGTGACACAGAGTCTTGATGAAAGTGAAATCTCTTGTTTTATCAGCTGAGGTATTTTATTCTAGGCCAGATCGTATCAATTTTTCCTTCTGATATAAAAAGAAATGAAGCATTTTCATTTTTCCTCTGAACTCTACCCATGTGGTGCCTGAAAAATAAGTCAGCCTTATTTGCATCTGGTACTATTATCTCTTTGGTGGTGTCTAGTGTTGTCTTGTTATCTCTTATTTGTGAAAAAATGCCAATTTAAAATTATAAAATTATGAAGATAAGTTTCAAAACTTTTGTCCATAGGAAAAACCCTGCACTTCAATGCTTATAACAACTTATTCCTAATCACTAAGGCCTGGAAGCAACTTAAACTTGGCACATGGATACTTATTCTAGGTTTAAATGTAAATACCCTAACCAGGAACCAACTAAGAGGTCACCCAGGAGGTACCACTTTTATAAATAATTTGATAATTATATCCAACATTGGAAGAAGCAAAACTCTGCAAACATCTGTAGGTCGTGGGGGTGCTAAACACTGAAAAAGAATTAATCATGTGAACAGAGGAAAACACTCTGAGCCACGGATTATTCTATATGATACTAATGGCCCTTAAATGACACTCTGTCATTGTCTGGCATTGTCTCCCAAACAAACGCAAGCAAATCAGCGCACAACCACCACACATACCCATGTGAGCACACACACAAGGACAGGGTTTGTCTAGGAGCTCTCAAGCCAACCTAAAGGGCCCCCCTGAGGCAAAACTAGAAAGATTTCAACCACAGGAACATAAAAGGATTGGGTTGTAACTCACTGTCTACACATGTATCTGCCATCCATATTGTTAACTGATGGTATAAATAAATGGAATCAGATGAGACACATTCCCATGAAGAGATTTCATGGAACAGGTGTAATCCCTTGGCTTGAATGACGTCAGGCATAATCCCCACTCAGTAAGTATGCACAAAGGCACCAACAAGAGGGACAGTCTGAAGAAGTGTCACAGTAAGAGAAGCTTAAGGACAATTCACAACTCCATGTCGCAAAGAATCTTAAACTGGATCTTACTACAGAAAAAGGACATTAGGGAAAAACTAAGAAAATCTGAAAAAACTGTGGATATTAATTGTTACGCGTTGAACTGTGTCTCCAACAATTCATGTGATTAAAAGTTCTAAAAACTCCCATATTTCAGGATGAGACCTTTTTGGAAATGAGACTGTTGCAGATGTAATTACCCGGGTGAGACCAGTAAAGTGTAAGAGCATGTGTCATAGTCTTTCTCTGTTTTTCCTCTGACTCGGTCTGGAATGATGCTGAAAGGAATCTCACTATTTTAGAGAAAAAGGCCTATGAACCCATCCTACATTGTCCAGAGAACCCTGATATTACCGGAAAAAATCCAGACATTTTGTTGTCTTTTCACTGTTAACCCATGGAACATTACCAAATAAAGATAATAGGGATGAATGTGAGTGGGATTCCCTTCCCTGAATGCCCCTTAATGGATGAGCTGAGAACAAATTTCTAAGAAGACAGAGGTCCCTTTTACTGTATAATGTTTTATATCAATGTTCATCCTGAGAACACTTACAAAACTGGACTAATAGAGAGGAAAATGAGTCATAAGTACACCAGAAAAGAAAATTAAATTCCAGACTGAGTACAAAGGCCCGGTCAAAACCCAGATTGGAAAGTAAATACAGTGGATACCTCTCTGCGGAGAGCAGGTAGTCTTTTGACAAACAGAGACTTCTAAGAAAAGAGTAATAAAGGAAATTAAATTGTTTAAATCTAAATCTAGATTTAAGAAGAGAACAAAATAACAAAATGATATTAAACTTAATATACTACATAATGATGTTAAATTATATTGCATTTAAATGGACAAATTGTTCCAGTTACAGACATGGATTGACCTAACAGAGCATGATGGTTAAAATTTTAAAAAAAGTATACCCTGTAACCATGAAAGTACAAAAAGATGTGGTTATATAAGTGTCACGCCAAAGACTAAGGGAGGGAATTTTCTAGAAAACCAGTGACACATTTAATAGTGATAAAATAATCTATTCAAGAAAAAAAAGAAGCTCAAATATAATAACATACCTTTGCAAAACTATCTGAAGAATAAATTATAGAAGCAAAGAGAGGAATAACTAGTCCACAATTACAGTTGCAGATATTCACACAACGGTCTTAGTAACTGAATGAATACAGAAAAAAAATAGTACACATTAAAAAGAGAACAGAAGAATTAAAAGGAGCACAAATCTGAACGGTAATTGCTTAAGTAATTACATAAAGACAGGAGTAAAAAAAAAAAAACTGAGGGATTTCCTGATTTACTTCTAATGGATTTGTACGCTTTATCTTGGTTCTGTGAGCAGGGGTGCTCCCTGCGTTTCCTTCTTATTCCTTTTTTTCATCTTCCCCCCTCTCTTATCTTCTCCTTTCCTTACCACTGACCCGGAGCTAGTGCACAGCAGGAAGCGATGCTCCGGCCACTGCACGGGGAGGACGGACTTCGCATATCTCACGTTCTTGTTCCCACGTAGTTCCCACATGCCCACCTTTACACATGTGACACAAACCCCTTTAACTGTCCTCAACCTTATTTTTCCCTCTCATGTCCTTCCCGACAGTGCACACAGCTGGAGCCCTCAGCTCATCCTTTCCCTCACCCTCAGTCCAGGGCCACGGTCACCTCTCCATGCTCTTCCTTGTGGGCCCTACTTGCTCATCTTCCTCCTCCAGATTCCCTGTATACTCAGCCCTCAGGCCCTCCGGACACGGCCTTGCCTGCTCTGTTGTCGTCAGGCACATTGTTGAAACTGACACCACAATGTCTGTCTAAAGTATGTTTCTTAGTTAATAATACTGTACTGTAGATTTGAAATTTGCAGACAGGATAGATCTTAAGGGTTCTCATAAAAGAAAGAAAGAAAGAAAGAAAGAAAGAAAGAAAGAAAGAAAGAAAGAGAAGAAAAGAGAGAGGAGAAAGAAAGAAAGAAAGAAGAAAAGAGAGAGCGAAGAAAGGAATGAAGGAAGGAGGGAGGGAGGGAGGGAGGGAGGAATAAAAATAGAAAACTGGCATGTATACGAAGTGATAAATGTACTGATTAGCTTGGTTGTTTCACCTCACAATTTTAATGGATATCCAATCTCCATTCTGTGCCTTAAGTGCATACAATGTTTGATTTTTTATTATACTTGGAAAAGCTGAAAAGTTAAACAGAATTAATAATAAAAACAATATGTTGCATTTCAACAAAATTTCTCCCGTTTTCAATCTCTAAGAAATACAAATAAAATAAAAGCCAAGCACCTCACTCTGACATAGAAGTACTTTTACACTTAGGCGTCAAACGTCCTCACCCCTTTCGCACTTACATTCCATTTGCTCAAAGCTGCTGTCAAATGACGTAGTTTCCGTCCCCTCAACACATCATATCTGATGCCCCACCCACCTCCAATTCCATCTTTCTTCTGGGAAGGTAGTGTGTTTTATTTGTCCTGCTGTAGGAACCCTGGTCCCAACTCTCCACCCAGAGAACCAGTCTCCTCCCTCACGTGGCCCACCTGAGACAGCAGCTCAGGTGTGTTCTTCCAGAAACCGCTGCATTCTCAACCCACTGCGGCCCCATTCACGGTGCTTGGTGGTGATTCACCACATTTCTTTCTCTGACAAACACAGAAATTCTTGGTGGGAAGGCTGTTTGTTCATATGAGTTACCTTGGGCACTAGGGCATATGGCACGTGGATGCTTGTGGTCTGACAGTGGCCAGGCTGTCAGGTCAGTGTCCCTGACATCCTTTCCAGGGACAGACTGAAGCTTGACCTGTGGGCAGCAGGGGGCACTGTCGGCCTCCCCAGGAAGAGCACACTGGGGGCCCCCTGCTGTGTACCCTACAACCCCCTTAGGGCGCCCACACTTTTGCCTATGTGTGCTAGTGAGGACTCAGCAGCTGTGTCCCCTCTGGCTGGGAGGGGTCTCCTGCTCACAGGTCTGTGGAAATTTCCAGCAGCTGCTTCTTCCCTGGTCCCTCCCAGGAGACAAACTCTGAGTCTCTGTGGAAATCAGCCCCTTCTTTCTAAGGGACTAAGCTGACACTTCAGCTAGTAGGCAGGATGGAAATCTGTGTGAACAGCCGGTCCCCATGAGTCCATGGAGATGACAAAAGAAACCGCTACATGCCTGCCCTGATCTGGGGCTGCAGGAAGAGCATCCATCATGGCCTGGACCCTTCTCCTTGTGCTCCTGGTGCTCCTGGCTCACTGCACAGGTAGGGACATCTCCAGATCCATGGCAGCTCTTTTTTTTTTTTTTTTAATTTTTTTTCAACGTTTTTTATTTATTTTTGGGACAGAGAGAGACAGAGCATGAACGGGGGAGGGGCAGAGAGAGAGGGAGACACAGAATTGGAAACAGGCTCCAGGCTCCGAGCCATCAGCCCAGAGCCTGACGCGGGGCTCGAACTCACGGACCGCGAGATCGTGACCTGGCTGAAGTCAGACGCTTAACCGACTGCGCCACCCAGGCGCCCCTCCATGGCAGCTCTTGAGTGGGTGTCACCCTCACTGTCACAGACCACCAAGCAGCTTCACCTTTTCCGCTGCCCCGTTTCCCATGAGGGTCTGTGTTTACAGGTTCCCTGTGCCAGCAGGGGATGACCCAGCTACCCTCCTTCTAAAGACTTCCACTGTCCTCCAGATCTATGGGGAAGTGAAACAAAAACCTGGCCTGCACCCTCCTGACCTGGTGTGCCCTTCACAACAGGGGCTCTACCCTGCCTGGCTTAGGGGGTCAATGGCATTGTCATTTCTTCTGTCAGCACCTAAGTTTCCTCAGTCCACTTGATCTGATAATATCACATACTTTTCTTCAGATCAAAATTTGGATTAATCCATTGATAATATAGTCTCACCCTGTTAATGTTGCACTGGAAATAATCCCATGCTCAGAGATTAATAGCTCTTAATGAAGAAATTGGATAAGAATGAAAAGGCTGATTCCGGCCATGCTCTCTGGAGAGTGTAGAGTGACTCAGATATGCTTCTGGTCCGAGTGTTTCCATTTGGGGTGGGGATGCAATCCCCACACACACGTGGGAATTGTATTATCTATTCTAGCATCAACCTCCAAAGATGAAAATTAGAAATAATATCATCTACAATAGCATCAAAAATATGAAACATATAAGGAAAGATCTGAAAGAATTTGAGAATTTTACGCACTAAAAATTATAAACTATTCAAAGGGAGATTAAAGGTTTAAATACATGTACAGATCTATCTGGCTTATGGGTCCAAATATTCAACTTGGGGGCGCCTGGGTGGCTCAGTCAGTTAAGCGTCTGACTTCAGCTCAGGTCATGATCTCGCGGTCCGTGAGATCGAGCCCCACGTCGGGCTCTGGGCTGACGGCTCAGAGCCTGGAGCCTGCTTCCGATTCTGTGTCTCCCTCTCTCTCTGCCCCTCCCCCGTTCATGCTGTGTCTCTCTCTGTCTCAAAAATCAACGTTAAAAAAAAAAAAAATTTAAAAATCTGCATATTAAAGGACAATGTAAAATTCCCTGAAGAATGTGAAAGCATATTTGAAAAAAATTGTGAACATCTTATTTGTGTCATCAACAAGAAAACAAAAGATAAGCATTGTTAACAGTTAGTAGGTGATCCCATGCAACTTATCTTCTAGCTTCTATTTTCCAGTTGGGAGTCGGGATGGAAGATACTTTCTCACTTCAAGGGAACTGAGGAACGTCTGACCACACATTGCAGACAGAGAAAAACGTTAGAATGGATTATAGAGAGAGACGTGAGAGATGAATTATCACACAGTGTCTGAAGTAGGGACTCCCTAGAGTAAGTCTCCTAAATTCACAGCGGGAGCAGTCAGCATGGCCATGTGCACCTGCAGCCACAGTCCGCTGGGGGATTCAACTGGGGAAGAAGGAGCATGGTGGATTCCACGGAGGCGGGTGATTAGTGAGGTGAGTGGGACTAACCCTAGAGGGGTGTATGGACTGTGACGATGATAATGCTGACTGATGATTTTATGTCTGTGAGTGAGGAGGAACAGGGAGTATAAATAAGGAAGTGAAGGAACCAGCAGGGTAAGGGGGAGAGAAAATGCCATTTCTTCCATGTCATGATTATCCCCTCAACCTGACTCCTGCCTTGTCACCTTGATTTCAAAGTAGAAGTAGAAATAAATCAATTGTGATAACAGCCAAAGTATTAAAATGTCAGATGATAGCGGGCTCCCTCACATTCTAAGGTAGGTTTGATTTTCTTCCACTTCCTCCTTATTGAATGTGGTTTCCCCCATTCTTCTAATTCCACACGTCCTCCACCAGTGAGCCCACTCCCCTCCTGATATCCCCACCCACCCCATTTGTTGATTCGCTACAAGCATTCATGGATGGCCCCCACCTTCTATTGCCAAATATTGACCTGAACCATTTTTATCTACACATAATTCCTTATATACTCCACGTTTTTGAAAAAGAGGAAATTGAATCAATTCTGTAAAAGTTATGAAACCAAATGACTGCATTGACATCATCATCCAATAGAGACTCCATATGTCATCATTACTTCTCCATCCCTCATCCCCAGAGGCCTTGCTGGTTACCTCTCCTGGATGATCTCACTAATGATTATATTTTGATTCATTCCCTCCTCCTGATTTCCCCGTGTAACATTTCCTCCAAAACTCTCATGGTCTCTGTTCTCCCTCAAGCCTGCATGCTCTCCAACCAACTTCCTTCCTTCTTTCTTCATGGTCAGATATCACAGACTTGTATATTCCTCCCACAGGCTCTGCTGTCTTGTGACCTTGGGCATTATCACCCACTATATCTTCCTTCACCCAGGACACTCCTCCATCTAGATTCTTTCCAAACCACACCCAGATCCCCACTTCTAGGAAATAAACACATAGAGGATTGTCACTTAGCAAAGTTGTAAAAGAAAAAAAAGACTCACCATGTATTTCTATCCATTGAAGTCCATTGTGACACTGAGAATCTATTCAAATGAGTGAGGTAGATGTATTGTGAACTTTGAAAGATGCCCTCATTGTATACTTGGTAAATGTAGAAGAAGACAGAAAATATATATACACAAAAACACATATATATGTATATATGTGTATGCATACATATATATGTGTGTGTGTGTGTATATATATATATATATGGTGACTGTATATATATATATATATATATATATATATATACATATATACATAATATCACTTAAGCACACTTGTGTAGAGATGGCATGCATTTGATAAAATATATATTTATTTAAGAATGAGGGGAAAGTCTGAAAAGATACCCATATGAAACTGTTTACTTGAGATAGCTGTAAAGGTAGCTGAATGGAATTAGCAAGAAAAAAACTTTAAAGTCTGCATATACACCAATATAGTGTTTGGATGTGCTGTTTTGTGTCATATTATGTTTGTTTTGTATGTACCATTCTGAGTACTTAGGTCAAAAATATGTTTTGTTTTGTTTTGTTTTGTTTTGTTTTGTTTTGTTTTGTTTTGTTACAGAGTACTCAGTAACTGCAACCTGAGGCCGAGGTTGGTTTAAATGACTTTACCACTGGAGTTCAAAATCTGCATATTGGGAGTCACTGACTGATTAATATCATAAATCATATAAGATTTGAAGACATCAATTTAAACATGAAAAGATTTTATGCAAAGAGAAGTACACTTTTGTAAAGAATTCAAAAATGAGTCCAAATAGAAGTTTTCAGAAAAAAAGATTGCAAGAACATTGAGGACAATACTCTGGGAACGTATAAGTAGCAGCATGAATTTAAAATGTTGGAGAAAAGCAGAAACATAGAAAGTTAATGGTTTTTCTCTTAGTCGTTTTACTTTTAGCTTTGTTGTAGAATAGTGTATACAAAAATACTGCCTATTGAATACATACATATTTTTTAATGTTTCTTTACTTATGTTTATATTTATGTTGAGAGGGACAGAGAGAGAGAGAGAGAGAGAGAGAGAGAGAGAGAGAGAGAGAGAGAATACCAAGCAAGCACAAAGCTAGACATCGGCCCTGATCCCACGAACCATGAGATCATGACCTGAACGAAAACCAAGAGTCTTTGCTCAATTGACTGTCACCCACGTGCCCCTTTACATCTTTTCTTTTAAGTTTATTTATTTATTTTGAGAGAGAGAGACAGAGAGAGAGAGAGAGAGAGAGAGAGACAGAGAGAGAGAGAATACCAAGCAGTCTTTCCACTGACAGTTCAGGGCCCGATATAGGGCTTGAACTCAAGAACTGCAAGATCATGATCTGAGCTGAGGTTGGTCGCTTAACCAACTGAGCCACCCAGGCGCCCCTGAATATATACATCTTGATGAGTTTGGACATATGGGTCACCTGTGATACTATCAACACAATCTACATACTACACTTATGTATCCCCTCAAAATATGTATATATGTCTTTTTGTTGTTGTTGCAAGAACACATGACCTGATCTATTTCCTTAACACATTCTAAAGTACAGAATACCATATTGTTAACTAGAGATCCTATGTTGTATCGTACATCTCTGGAGCCTATTTATCCTGCATAACCGAAACTTTCTACTCACTGAGCAACAGTTTTCCATTTCTGCTCTCTCAGTCCCGGGCAACCACTGTTCTATGCTTTTAGTAAGAGTTTCCCTACTTAGAATATTCATATGAGTGGAACTACATAGGATTTGTCCATCAGTTACTGGCAGGCAGGCAGACAGAGAAAGAGAGACAGACAGACAGACAGACAGAGAGACTTGGGTTCCTACTCTGTTTCTATGGCCACCAACTTCCACCCTGGTAAGTACATTCCAGAGGGTAGAGACCAGAGAGAATGGTCTCACTGGTCAAAATCCAAGCTATTAAAATGTAGAATGATAAGAAAGAAAATGCTCATCAATTTTTTTTCTGGCTAAGCCTCTTGTAGCCACACTAATATCTAGGAGAAATAGACCATGGGGCTGGGGACTCTGGGGCTTCATGGTTACTTCATTGCATGGAAGTCTTCTTGAGGTTGGTGAATGACCTAGTATCAGTCTAACATGTTCCCTGAACAACTTAGCCCTTGAACTGAGTTTTTGGAAGTGAACATTTTAACAGCTTTTAAGTGCTTGACCTGCACCACTAATTTTGCACTTTGGCTTCCAAGATGCCCCTTAGCAACAGTCTGTAACGCACATCAGATTTTATCCAAACTGACCCCAGTCTGAGGAGAACCGTGGACTCACCAATCTGTGGGACTGACTCCAGAAGAAATCTTCTAGGGCCTATGTTTGCTGTCTGTCCCATAGTAATTTCTTTTTAGGGCATAGGACACTAAAGACACAAAGGAAAACAAAGATCATCTCTGGGAAGAAATGGATCAATAACTAAAATTTGTTTTGTTGTATTTTTACTAAGATTTGCTGAGCCCAAGGAACTCGCGCCACAATATTTTCTTCCGCTAATTGAAATGTAGAGAGAAAAATGTCCTCATACTACTCTTGCTCCATTGGACTCCGCAGACACAGATTGTGTGGGGCTCACATGGTAAGAAATCACCTTTGCTGACTGTATGTCACATGTCCCAGGATGTCAGCTGCTGCATCAGATTTAATCAAGTTCACATGTCCTGCCCTCTCTGACATCCGTCATGGAGGAAGAAGTTCCTATGGACTAAAAATCAAATCAACATGGGAAAGATTAATAGGACATTAATCATTTAATCATTTAATCATACTGATGGGGAATCCACATACACCTGAAATTTCAAAGACAGTCATACAACAGAAAGCTTCTCGGACATCCTGAGGAAAGGACAGGGATAGGGGTCTGGGGACACAAATGGGAATGAGATCGTCAGCAGGAAAGTGTGAAGAGATGTATGGAAAAGAAAGATTGCACTGTTATGCAGATATGTTTCTTAGGTACAGAGAAATCTCTGTTAACAGCTCTGTTCTTGATTCAAGCAGGCGGTAGAGGGAGGAATAAAGAGCTTTTACTTTGGATTGATTGAATTGTGAACGTTTTTAACTGAAAATAATTTTCATGCCAAAGATGCCCATCTTGGGACAGCCTGCCCTTGGCCCCACATCATCAACTTGACTGTGGTGATGCCTTCATGTGTCTATACACCTCTTAAAATGTATCAAGTTGAAAAGTTTAAGTATGTATAGTTGATTCTAAGTCACTTGTAGTTCAATAGAACCATTGTAAACAGTTTCAAATCTCTTCAAAATGAAAATGTCTGTCTTACTATCTGTCCGTGAACACCCTCACAGTCCAGACATCTCCATGCAGTGGTCACCCCATAGCATTTGTCTTCCTGTCATCAGTGTCTGTGGCTAATGTATCTGTACCTTCTGTTACCGCTGCTAAGAACCCTGCTCTCCTTCCAGGAATTTGTTTCTTTCTTTGCCCTGCAGCAGGACATGCAGCCTGCATCAGACCAGGTCACGAGAGGCCCCTCATGTGGCTGTGCTGAAGAAGAGGCTCAGGCATTTGCCCCCAGGCTTACCCCTTCCCACCTCCCTGTGTTCCCACTCACCCTGCACAGGGTTATATTCCCACATATCTTCCTCCTGGAATTCTAGGAGTTCCCATAATGGAAAAGGGTGTTTATTAATATCAGTTACCTGGGGACAGATCAGGTGCGGTTGCCCGTGGGTATCTGAGAACAGACAGTGATCATGTTGTCAGTCCAGTGTCCTCAACACATTACATCCACTGAGAGAGTGATATTTGGCCAGTGGGCAGCACGGGACACTGTCGGTCTTTCCCTCATGTCTGCACTGGTGTTGACTTCTGTGTAATTCTCCCAAATCACCCAAATACCCCATGGCTGTGTTATCTGTGCCTGTGTCTGGTGACAGGGACTCAGTGTCTGTCCCACCTCTAGGCTGGGCAGAGTCTTCTGCTCACAGGTTTGTGGAAGGTCCCAGCAGCTGCTTCCTCCTTAGTCACTCTCAGGGGACACACTGTGAGACTCACCCATCGGTCCCCTATGTCTAAAACCTGAGTCCATACCTGAGCTGGTTCTCAGAGTGAAGCAGAGTTCACCAACAAGGGAAACAAATTTAGAGGAACAGCTCCTCCTCCCAGAGACCAATGAAAGGCATCACAGATGCCTGGGTCAGCCCAGCTCCAGCCTCGGAGTCTTTGCAAGGCTGTGTCCATCATGGTGTGGACTCTTCTCCTTCTTGTGCTCCCCTCTTGCTGCATATGTAAGAACTAAACTCAGACGTCTGGGGCATCCCCGAGGCTAGGTCAACCGCTTTGGATCACACCCACAAGCAGCTTTACCTCCATCCCTACCCCATTACCATGAAGGTCTGTGCTTGCAGATTCCCACCACAGCCAGTGATGACTCAGCCACCCTCTTCTGGGTGTCCCTGGAAGAATCTGCCGGACTCATCTGACCCTGAGAGGCAACACCATTGTTGGCAAAAAATAAAAAAAAAATTTAAAAAAAACATACTGGCACAAGCAGAAGCCAGAGATCCCTCCCTAGTTCCTCCTGAGATTCCACTCAGGATCCTATATACATCAGGGATCCTGGGTCCCCTGTCATTTTCTGAATCCAAAGATGCTTTGATCAATTAAGTTATTCCACTATGTCTGGACTCTAGAATGAGGACAAAGTAGAACCAAGGTGACTATTATGGTCATATATGCCAAGATAGTGCTAATGCTTATGCAGTGCTTTAGATCCATAGGAAAGTGAGACAGAATCTCCCTCCATTCTCTGGGCCTGGTGACATCACCCCTTAGGTGGTTCAGGAGTGATTTCTCTTATCAGATTTTCAACAGACTCTTTGTTGTCCTGAAACGAGATGATTTAACAGTGTCATATCCCTTCCTTCAGTGAATTTTTTAGATTGATAACCTATTCTCACCTTGTTCATGTTTTCAAAGGCAAACTACATTGCTGAAAGGTAAAAATTACTCTGTGGGGATGTTACAGGACAAAAGTTGTTGATTCCAACTCTGGATCTAGGGGTGGATCATAGATAGTTTTTGGTCTGATTGCTTCAAATCTGGGCTTCAGGTTACAAAAACAGCATGTGGAAACAAATGGTGGTCTATATAGAGGCAGTAAACTATCAACACATAAAAATAAAATCTGGGGCACCTGGGTGGCTCAGTTGGTTAAGCATGAGACTTCAGCTCAGGTCGTGATCTCAAGGTCCCTGAGCTGCAGCCTCGCCTCTCACTCACTTGTGCCCTCTCTCTCTCTCAAAGAAAAAAATTAGTAAGTAAAATCAATGCCATTTATAATGACATAATTATGAAACTCTTAAGGATATATTTTAGAAAAAATGGAAATCTTGTATATGGAAAATTACAAAACATTTCAGAGAAATTAGAGAAAAGTTGAATAAATGAATAGATATTCTTTGCTTGTGGATCAATATGTTGAATTTGGCTAAGGTAAGGATTCTTCCCAAAATTTTCTGTCAGTAGTTGGTGTCAATAGCTCCCAGGCAGAAAACAAACAAAAAATGGAGTATCTTTCACAAATAGAGACACAAAAATTCCAAAGAAAATACTAGAAACAGTATTCAATCATATATATATCTACATATATATATACATATAGATATATATATACATATCTATATATATATAGATATCTATATACATATATATATCTATATACATATATATATCTCCTATATTAACAGGCTAAAGGAGAGAAACCCTGATCTTACCAACCATTACAGAAAAACATTTTGCACAATTCATTATAATGGACAAGAATAAATGAATAAATGAATGCAAATGATAAAAGTTCTCAGAGAATGAAAAACAGGGGACCTAAGGAAAAATGCCTAGGAAGCTACAAATATGATCATAAATATATACATTTAAAGAGTAATAAAGAATTTTGGGAATGTTGAAGAATACAAGAGCAACATAGAAAGATCATTTAGATGTGTATACACTAGCAATAAGAATGTGATAAGTAATTTAAAAGAACACTTAAAACCACTCAATGATGATGTATTTGGGTGCATATTTAAAAAAATATGTACAGGGGCGCCTGGGTGGCTCAGTCGGTTAAGCGGCCGACTTCGGCTCAGGTCATGATCTCACAGTCCGTGGGTTTGAGCCCCGCGTCAGGCTCTGTGCTGAAAGCTCAGAGCCTGGAGCCTGTTTCAGATTCTGTGTCTCCCTCTCTCTGACCCTCCCCCATTCATGCTCTGTCTCTCTCTGTCTCAAAAATAAATAAATGTCAAAAAAAATTTAAAAAAAAATATGTACAGGCCATTGGTGCTGAAATCTGGACAATCCTGGGAAGTGTACTCAAAGTGGATCTAAAACAGTGGAGAGATATGTTGTGTTCAAGGATTAGAAGATGAAATCTACTAAAGATGAAAATTCTTCCCAAATTCTATAAAAGCGTAAGTCAATTCCTATCACAACAATACAGATTGCTATGGATGGAGGGTAGATACATTGGCCAATGGAACAGAACAGAAAACCCAGAAACAAACTCATAAAAGTATGGATAAGTATTTTTGACAAAATTGCAGAAGACTTCCAGAGGAGAAAGGATGGCATTTTGGACAAATGGCCACAGAACAATTGGATATCCATAGAAGGGAATTAATCTTACCTAAAACTCTCACTTTATAAAACAAAATCACTAGGGACCCCTGGGTGACTCAGTCGGTTAAACTTCCAATTCTTCTTTCAGTTCAGGTCATGTCCTTATGGTTTGTGGGATGGAGCCCCACCTAGAACCTCAGACCCTGCACTGACAGCACAGAGCCTGCTTGGGATTCCCTCTGTCCCTCTCTCTCTCCCCCTTCCCCTCTGGAGCACGCGCTCTCTCTCTCTCAAAGTAAATAAAGAAACTTGAAAAGAAAAAAGAAAAAAGAAAAAAAAATAAAATTCAATAAATGGATTATAGACCTAACTGTAAAATATAAAGTTATAAACATTAAAAAATGGAGAAAATCTTCAGGATCCTAAGGTTTAGACAAGACCCCATCAGCAAAAATCATAATAAAAAACCGATCAGTTGGGCTTCACCAAAGATAAATTCATTGTTTTTCCTTAACTTTGTAAATTAGTAAGCAATAAAATTAGCTACAAAATAGATTAAAATAAAACTCAATTTATTGGACAGTAGTCGGAATTCATTGATATAATGCACAGAAGTTGTAAAACATTCACAAGGCAGGCATATTCTAAATTGTATACCAATACAGTGGTATGATGTCTGTAGTATTTTCTGCCAGACTCCAACAATTTACCACTTAATTGTGGTAAATGTTTGCATCTCACGTTAGAAGGACTCATTCTGAGAGTGAAAATCACTGCAGTAACCATAGACGTGCTATGAGATCACATTATCCATGATTCAGATCACTGATGTGTGAATAGACAGAGACCTGGTGAGCTTAGGAAACCAGCTGGGCTCTCAGGGCTGTGGGACACAGTGAGGTGTGTGCCCTTCAGCCAGCAGGGGGCATTGTGGGACTGCCCTGTGATCTCTACACAGAGGCTCAGTGATGCTCTTGAACTCAAAGGAGCCTGGGCCTGGGGACTGAGCCCTGTGCCCCTGATAGGGACTCAGCTGCTGTGTCCTCTCAGGCCTGACAGAATCCCCTGAGCAGGGACATGTGGGTTGTCTCAGCAGGTGCTTCCTCCTAGTGTTCTCCCCAGGGGTGAAGCCAACCCTCATCCTCCCCAGTGTGTGGTGTGAGCTGAGCTCCAGCACCAGGGCTCAGTGAGGGGCTGGGCAGTCACTGGATGGACCATATCTGCATGGACAGCCCTCCTGTTGCAGAGGGTGGAGGAGAAACGGAGGCCAGGGGCAGCTCACCCCACTGTGGGGACCAGAGGCTGTGTCACCATGGCCTGGACTCCTCTCCTCTTCATGCTCCTGTCTCACTGCACAGGTAGGGACTGGCCTCAGGGACACAAGGTAGCCCCAAATGATTCTTCCCATGCTCAGCATTTTAAGAAATTTTTTTTCCCACTTTTTCCATTTTTAGTCCCATCACTTATGAGTGTCTCTGTTATAGGTTCCCGGTCCCTCCCTGTGCTGACCCAGCCACCTTCCCTCAATGCATCTCCTAGAACAGCCAGAATCAAATGCACCTGAGCAGTGACATCAGTGTTGGTGGTTATAGCACATACTGGTACCAGCAGAAGCCAGGAAGCCCTCCCCAGTATCTGCTGAAGGTTCTACTCAGACTCAGATAAACACCAGGGCTCCAGGATCGCCAGCCGCTTCTCTGGATCTGATGATGCCTCGGCCAGCACAGGGCTTCTGCTCACCTCTGGGCTGCAGCCTGAGGACGAGGCTGACTATTACTGTGCAAACTGGCACAGTGGTGCTGGTCACAGTGACACAGACACATGGGAAAGTGGGACAAATACCTCAGCCTGCTCAGACCCCTGGTCTCTGACTCTCTTCCCGTTTAAAATAACTGGAGGGGCGCCTGGGTGGCTCAGCCGATTTAGTGTCTGACTCTTGATCTCAGCTCACATCATGACTCCTGGTTAGTGAGATTGAGTCCCAAGCCAAGCTCTGCACTGACAGCATTTAGCCTGTTTGGGATTCTCTCTCTCCCTCTCTCTGCCCCTCCCCCACTCATGCTCCTGCTCTCTCTCTCCAGATAAATAAATAAACTTAAAAAAATAACTGGAAGGCACACTGACTGTACTTGGAAATAGCTTCTAGATCACAATGTCCTTCTTCCCACTTTCCTATTCAACCTCTTTGTAGTCTCAGGAAAACAACAACAACAACAACAACAACAACAACAACAAAATACAAGCAACAACAACAAAAAAACCATGATGATGCAGAGACTTTGGTGATCCAGGTGTAAAAATCAGAACTTGTTGAACTGGCTTTTTTTTCTCTTTACAAAGGCAAGTCAACTTTCCTTAGTTTTCTCGGCCAGAGCCTGCGGACCGTTGGACAGTCCTCCACAGAATGGATTCTGTTCCTCCAGGAGTCAGAGCAGAGACCCTCCCTTCCCTCCAGGCTCCTGTGCTCAGGGCTGGTTGAGTAGCTCTGTGTGCCAAGCACAAAGTACTAAGATTGGTGCTGAGTAAGGACAAAGAAGAGGAGGAATCCCAGGCACAGGGCTGGCCTGGCACCGGGGCTAGCTACCTGCCCTTCGGTTGTGGTATCAGGCGATGGTGCTTAGCCCTGGGAGGAGCTTTGGGTGTCAGGTTAGCAAACCTCCCAGTGGGGCTTGTGAGGGTAAGGAGGAGGCTCAACCACTGCTACAAAATGCTGAGCCTGTTCTCGGGAAGGTGGGTGAAGTGGATCCCACAGATGTGAGTTTCCCCCAGCTGCCACCATCATGCCCTGGGGGCACCTTGTGGCTGGTTTCCTGAGCTCACAGACCCTGACTGTGAGCTCCTTTCCTGCTGCATCAGTTCTCATCAGTGATCCATGCAGTAGAAAGGCTGTGGAGCATCATGAGAAAGATCTCCCCCATCTGTGCACAAAGGAAGATGTTACCCTAAGAGAAATAAGTCCTACAAAAAAGGCAAATGCTGCATGATCTCATTTATATGTAGAATCTACAGGAGAAAATAGTTTTAAAAATTACTGTAAAATTTTACTGATGATGATGAGTTAGAATAGGGTAACATATAAGCGTGGGTAGGATATTTGCATGAGGACAGCTTCTTAAATATATTTTATTTTCAACTCATAATTTATAATTATGAAAATAAACAACAAAATTTACTATTTTAATCACACTTTAAAGTACAGTTCAGAGGCACTAAGCAGCTGCACAGTGTTTTGTAACCATCACGACTTTCCATTTCCAGAACTTTTTCATTATTCCCAGCACTCAGCAGGGGAATGGGTAACCTGGATATGACAGAGGAGCCAGGGCTCCAGAAGCCCATGCCAATGCAAGAAGCAGCAGAGAGAAGAAGGCACCTCCCTTGGGGGCTCTTGGCAGGTGTGCCTGACTCATGTGAAAGCATTCTTTGGGCTGTGCTTCTTACCCCAGATTAACCATGTGGATGCACGCTGCCCTCCATGCACGGGTATCAACGTGTCCCATTACAGGGGGTCCAGCACTTCCAGCTTTTTCTCCCAAAGTGTGTCCAGACACTTCAGTGATAACCTGAGAATTTGGGTCATCTTCTGTATGAGTCATGCATATTCTTATCTGAATCCACACCAAACTCCATGTCAGCTGTCTTCCAGAGATGTCACAAAGGCCCTGTTTTCAGCTCACTTGCTCCCTGGTGATCAAGGGGAACTTGCATTACTTTCTGGTCTTTTTATTCTGTGGCATCTCTCTATGTGTGCCTTTCTAGGTCACTACCATACTGTTTTCATTATTATAGCTTTGTTGTATAATTTAAAGGAAGAAGTATGTTGCCTCCACCTTAGTTCTTCTTTCTCAAGATTGCTTTGGCAGTTTGAGGTCTTTTCTGGCTCTATAAAATTCAGGGTTTTTGGGGTTTTTGTTTTTGTTTTTGTTTTTGTTTTTTGCTATTTCTGTGAAAAATGTCATAGGAATTTTCATAGGAATTGCCTTGAATCTATAGATTGTTTTGGGTAGCATAGACATATTAAGGTTATTTTTGTGGTGGAAAACACTGGATTTAGGAATTACCTGGAGGTTGTGTGTGAGGCATAAGGATGTGTCTAAGATGACACCTGTGTCTGTGGTTAAGAATTTAGATGGATGATGACGGCCCAAAGGAAAGAAGAGATACATGTTTAGCCATAGAGTAAGAAAGGAGATATTTGTATTTTTTCTTGTTTTCTTTGCTGATGTATTTTTTAATTCAAAATTGTTTGCCGAGCACCAACTAAGTATTATCAGCAAGCTCCAGATAGTGCTGCAAGGAGCAAAAAAAATTGTGAAGGTGATGGACACATGCTGGATTTTTATCTGACTCACTAGGAAAGACAGTGATCAGATGTGTTATGCGAAGTTCAAAGGGAAGCATTAATCATTTGTAGGAATAGGAAATCCAGTTCTATGTTGAGAGTTGTTGCAGTATATATACATTTATGTAACCATATCATATTTTATAACTTGTGTAGAGGTGGGTGGACAGAGTGACAGGCTGTCTGAAGTCCAGAGATTCCCTCTCTGCTCAGCTCCAGGATGTCCCTCCCAGCCATAGGTGAGTCTGGAGACTGAGACAGCAGGGGGCACTGTGGGCCTGCCCTTGAGGGTCTATGTGGGGGAGGGATCTCAACTGAGCACCCAGGCCTGGAACCCTGCCTTGTGCCCCGTGCTCTGTGCTCACTGGGGCCCTGGGGAGGCTACCTAGTCCCACCCAACACTCAGCTGTCACCAAATTCAGCCCTAGAGACCCCAGCGGAAAGAGTGATTTGCATGAAGGCTCCCTCGCTGCTTTCCCAAGAGGGGAGAGGATAAGAGAGGCTTTGTGCAGGTCTGTCACTTGTGAGCTCAGAACCACAGCCTGGGGCATCTCCACCATGGCCTGGACCCCTTTCCTCCTCACTGTCCTTGCTCTCTGCTCAGGTGACTGGCTGTGGAAAGCAGGGGGAGTGATTATGGGCTATCACTGTTCTTCTTCTTGCCCCCTCTTTTTGAGAACATGCTGTGGGCAATACCATGAGATTCACCTGTGTGTGTGTCCACTGCTCTGTTGCAGGATCCTGGGCACAGCCTACGCTGACACAGGAAGCCTCCATGTCAGGGTCTGTGGGACAGAAGGTCACCCTCACCTGCACTGGAAACAGCAACAATGTTGGGTCATATTATGTGGGCTGGTACCAACAGATTTCTCACGGTGTCCCCAAAACTGTGATGCTCGGGAGTACTAGACCCTCAGGGATCCCAGCTCGGTTCTCTGGCTCTGACTCTGGGAACACGGCCTCTTTGATTATCTCGGGCCTGCAGCCTGAGGATGAGGCTGATTATTACTGCTCAACGTGGGACAAAAGCATCAAAGCGGACACAGAGCTGCAGGCCCATGGGGACCTGAGACAAAAACCTGCCCCTGTTCCCCATGGTCACCCCCATGACTTCCTGTGACAAACAAACAGGGACACTGTGGAGACTCTGAAGTGTCTGACTCTGAGCCCAGAGGAATTTTAAGGAGTTAGTGATAGAAGCTTCTTCTCATGTTGTATTTTCTAAAAACAAAACAAGTCTATTACAATAATTTACATGCCATAAAGTTCAATCATTTAAATTGTATAATTCAGCAGTCTGTAGTATATTTACTGAGTTTGGCCACCACCATCATGATCAAATTGAGAACATTTCCATCACCTGCAGAAATAATCCACCAGCAGTCAGGCCATTGCCCTCCCCCCCCGCCCCCCCCCCCTTGCAGTCAACCCTTTGCAGCCACCAATCCTTCCTGTCTGCAGTGATCTTCCTATTGTGCACATTTCATAGGTGCTGAATCACACAGCAGGTGCCATTCCAAGTTCTCCATTCACTGGCATTAGGAGTGTGGGCAATGTGTGGGGACTTCACCACCACCTCTGTAAATATAGGGAATGCTTCATGTATAGACATGTCCATCTTGTACAGAGTCCATGCTAAACTATCTAGATGTCTCCAACTTTAATACAGAGCCTATTGAAATAGCAGAACTATTTTTCTATAGTGGTGTATAAAGTAATTACAATTTCCTTTTTTTTAATTTGTATTTTCCAATGTCTATTACCACCATTGTCAGTTTTAATTTTTTATATTTCTGCATCCTCCATTTTGGTTCAATAATTTAGCCAGTACTGTTTTACTCTTATGAAAAGTAATATTATGTATTAATTAGTCCGTTTTTCCTGTTTTCATCTCATATACTTTTGCTTATGGTGAGAAATGGGCTATGTCTTCTTTCCCTTTTTCCTATTCCTTTGTGTCTGGAAGATGCTAAATGTATCCTTTCCCCTTTTTTCCCATCACTGAATTGTTTCCAGACTCCCTTCTTAACTTTCTCACCCCATCTGCCCACAGCACTGCATCTGAAACATCCTGTCTCCCTCCTGCTCTCCCTGGATTGCCATCCAATTGGCAGGGCTCAGGTGTCCCTACGCGCTGTCCTGTATTTTCACACCTCAGGGGACTTTCTCCTGTGATGGTGGTTCAGGCCATTGCTAGTTTTCCCCTTCTGTCTCCCACAGACTTTTTTATCCTGACTCTTCTTTCCACTAAAGCTCATCACTTACGGTGTGAACATGAGAACCAGTCTGTCAGGATTCTGTAATCCATTTTTATAATGGAGTTATTCATCCACTTATAATGATTTATTAATAGGTTTTCACTTCTAGGTTGTATGAATTTGGTACATGATCTGCATCATGCTTTACTGAAGGTGTGAATTTTGCAGTTTCTTCTTTGTCGTTAATTGTTTATGTAAACACATAATTATGAGCTGTGATGGGTATTTCTAATTTCATTGCTGGGTATTACCTTAGCACCAGAATTTTCCATATTTGTAAATATCAAAAAAAAAACATACTAAAAGTCACTTCTTGAAAACTTAGATGCAGGTTTAAAAAAAAAAATTGTTTTATTTCATTTTTTTTACCTTGTATCTAACATTGACATAAACAGTAAAAATTATCAAAGAATGTTGGTGACCAATACTACTTAATATTCCTCTTCAACTTCTTATCAATACAAAATG